>NW_021680569.1:413426-445061 GCF_001412515.2 Diachasma alloeum
GGGGGGGGGGGGGGGGGGGGGCAGTGGAGGAGACACTGGTAGAAGGGTTCGAGGCTTGAAGGTATTTTTTTTTATTTTTAGAAGTCGGTTGTTTGAATGGAATTGGAGGGAATTTGGTGGTGAAGAATTTGTTTGTTTTTTGTGGGAGGGGGTTGTGGGGGGAAGATTTTTGGCTGATGTGAGGGTTGAAATTGTTGACATTTGGGCAGATTTTAGATAGGGGGGGGTACGTTCTCAGGCGGGATCATTCCGTTTTGGACACATTCCCGGATGGGCAGATTCTGATAAAGTGGTTGAGAAGGGCTCGGTATTGGAGATGTCTTCAGGAAATGTACTTCCAGCCGACGTGTTTAGTACGGCGGCACGGTGAAAGACGGCGGGATTATTCTCATTTCAAGCGGAATAAAGGACCCTTATCTACGTGCTTACCATTCTGCACGGGGGCACGACTCCTTTATTTTCCCTCCCTTGGTGGGAAATATACTATTTTCACAAGAGGCCAAAGTGTCAGATCTTGGATTTTTCCCGGGGTAAAGTCGACTTTCGCCAAAATCGAATTTTTTAGCCGGGTGAACGTTGATTTCGACTATTTAAGCGACGGGCTATTCAGAACTCTCAAAAGTATGTGGAAAAAGTGAAAACTGAAAAAAAAAATTTTTCACCCGGACCCAAAGGGGTCAGATCTTGGATTTTTTCAGGGGGAAAGTCGGTCGAAGGGTCACGAGGGCCAAAGTGTCAGATCTTGGATTTTTCCAGGGGGAAAGTCGACTTTCGCCAAAATCGAATTTTTTAGCCGGGTGAACGTTGATTCCAACTATTTAAACGACGGGCTATCCAGAACTCTCAAAAGTATTCGGAAAAAGTAAAAAACAAAAAAATGTTTTTTCACCCGGGGCCAAAGTGTCAGATCTTGGATTTTTCCAGGAGGAAAGTCGACTTGCACCAAAATCGAATTTTTTAGCCGGGGGAACGTTGATTCCAACTATTTAAGCGACGGGCTATTCAGAACTCTCAAAAGTATTCGGAAAAAGTAAAAAACAAAAAAAAATTTTTTCACCCGGGGCCAAAGTGTCCGATCTTGGATTTTTCCAGGAGGAAAGTCGACTTGCACCAAAATCGAATTTTTTAGCCGGGTGAACGTTGATTCCAACTATTTAAGAAGAATCTGCCCATCATCTGAGAGTGTACAAACGACCCCCCTCCCCATTTCAGTTCCTGCAGCCTTCAATTTCGGATATATTTAATTGACTGCTCACACGAATAGTGAATATTCTAAGCAAAATGATATTTATAACATTTCCAGAATTTTCATCATGATATAGCATATTTTGTCTTTCTAATTTATGAAAATACTAAATTCTCTCAAGTGATCAACCAAATGCCGTTGAATTTCTACCAGTGTCATCATTTATCAGTGTAAATTCTCATTCTAAACTACACATTTCCATTCGATCTCACGAAAACGTCTGCATAATTCCACTTCACTGAACTAGCTTTAGATGAAACAAATGATGCAATCATTCATGATAAGTCCACGTGATAATTTTTACCTAAAATAATAAAGGACTATTACTTTAAAACGTTGTATTCACTGTATGTCTCGAACGAAATATACAGAACAGTCAAGTGAGCTCCCAAATTTGTGCGACATTATTCAGAACTTCATCAGGAGAATTCTTGTGGAACATGAAGAACCCCTGGATCTGGGCTGGACTCACGTTCCTCTTGAAGTTCATTACACTCTCTGCGAATTGTCTCGCAAGGGCTTGGGCATTCGTTCCTTCCGGTCCTCTGTAGAACCTGAGGAACATTTGCTCGAGTTGACTAGCACTGCACCAGCCTGAGAAATAAATCAATCATTCATTTTATTTTTTGAATCAAGGAAATAGTTGTCATCATTATCTGATATTTTAGTCATTTTAATTTAATTACCAATGTACTCCTTAACATCGACCCTCCCTGGTCTCACCAAGGCTGGGTCCAATCTCTCTAAGTAGTTCGTCGTCATGAATAGAATTCGAGCTTCAGTGGATGCTACTCCATCCAGACAATTCAATAGTCCACTGAATGTTACCCTGTTGAGTCCATCGAATGCAGCTTTCACTAGAATCAGAGCAGACATTTTAAGGATATCCAAGTATTTTGACTATTTTATCTCCAATGAAATAATTTTCTATTTTTGTTTTCGGACGTTTTACAATGAATTTATTATTTAAACTATTAGTATTATATTACTATTATTTATTGTTATTTAAATTTTGCAGGTCTGAATTTCGAAAAATCTGAAAAAACATTAGAGTTTACATTTAGCGGAAGATTTTTCAATTTTTCACGATAAAAATCATTTGTTTGAAATCGTAATAAATTTATTCATATTCAGAATTTTTCCAGAAGTCCATTTCATGCCTAAAATAATGAGGTTTCTGAGAGTTTAAACGATTTCAGTTATTCCTTTATAAACAAGGAATGTTAAAAAAAATAGTAATTCAGTGCAAAATGTAATTTGAATTTTTCTCACTCAATTTAATGGACCTATTTGATGATTGAAAATGTAGTCTGTACTAAACTGTGAGAGGAACTTGGACATCCTTAAAAAATCGAGAAAAATAGACGAAACGAAAATAAAGAATAGAATTTTCTCACTCTCTTTGGTTTCTGTTCGACTACTGAAGGCAGCATCAACATCCTCAAGCAGGATGATGGTCTGCTGTGGGGCCACTGCTAGGAGATGATTCAATCGATCATCAGTCAGTCCTCTCTCTGACAAGTTCAGGACGCAAATTCCTCGCTCAAGTTCAGCAGCTAGGGCTGTGATGAACGAAGATTTCCCACATCCTGGGGGGCCATGGAGTAGGTAACCACGTCTGTATGGAATTCCTTTAAAAAATATTGAAACTAATTTATTTTGTCCCCTTCCATGTTCATTCATCATTTCATTCCTCATTAATTTTTGTAAGAGAGAATTACCTCGATCACTGTACCATCCAGGATTCTCTATGAATTCCCTGCAATCCTTGACAATTCTGTCCGCAATTCCCTCGTCCAGAACCACCGAATCAATTGGTCTCTTCTTCCTGGGGTGTCCAAACTGCCTCCACTCACTGCCCATTGCTGTATACATTATTGTCTTTCCTTCGTGTTCCTTCAGAGCCATTTGTCTAGCTGAAAAAATGGGAAAAATTGACGATTTGAATTGAAATTGAATTTCATAATTATTTTTTTAGGGGAAGAATAGTCGGGGCTCAGGGGGCGTACCTTCCTCAAGAATCTCGAAATAAATACTCCTGTTATTTCCAAAAGCCGTCAGCACAACAGTCTCCCAAGGAATCCCCATGTGCAGATCAAGCGTCTGTTGCTCTCTAGTCCTCTCAACCCTTATCCAGTTGCCTTTATATCTTTTTCAATTAGTAATCGTTTTTTTCTATTAAAAATACGTGATACGAAGCTAGGGGAGTCACTTGCAGACCGGGGGAAATAGCAATACCTGAAGAAGTGAGTTCCAATACTCGGGATGAACTCGTATTTTGTGTTGACGGTTCCAGTGTCCTTTAATTCAAAACTAGTCTCCACCGATAGATGCTGGGTCTTTTTGGCGCCTTTGTAAGTTATCCATTGGAGAAGCCATTGATAACTCTTGTCTCGGCAGGGGACCTCCAGGGTTATCATGTAATGACGCCTAGAAATTTAGTTCTTCAAATATTTTTACGTGAAAGGGGAAGAGGTTACTGTTACGGGCACTTTCAAAAATTTTCGTTGGGAATTTTTAGCACATTATATTTCCACTGTAATTTTACGGAATTTTATTATTGGAAATTTAAATTTTGAGGACATTAATGGGAACTATAGATTTCAGTTCAATTATTTTGTAAAAATTGATACGAATCAGGAGAATTCTGATGAATGAATTTATGAATTTTCAATCAATTACAAGTTTAGCCTCATTTGGTACTGAATATTCATGTTTTTACTGAAAATTCCCATCAGCCTCCTACTGATAAATTTGGAATTGCATTGAATTTTTACTGAAATCTGAAATTTAATTATGTTCCCCGTAAATCGAATTTAATGTTTTGCAGGGGACCTCTAGGATTATTATGTAATAGTCTAGAAACTTAATTAATTCGTCAATTTTCATCTGAGAATGTCATCAAATATTCTATTACAATGACATGCATTGTTGAAAAATTTTGGCTGAAATTTCCAGTACAATTTTTGGGAATTTTTATCACATTATATTTCCACTGATATTTTATGGAATTTCATCATTGAAAATCTAAAACTTTATGAATTAATCAACGAAGACTGTAAATTACAGTTCATTTAGTCCATAAAAATGAATAGAAATCAGGAAAATTTATCTAAATATCTTCTTGGTACTCAACATTAATCGTTTTTTATTGAAAATTCCAGTAAATTGTGAAATTCTCATCCTCCGTTGCTCCAAATTTTAAAATTTCATTGAATGTTCAATGAAACCTGTCATTTCAATTTTTCTCTAACAGCGGGTGTATAATCTCATACTAGGGTTATCACAATATTATTGATATATGTATCCATTCAGTATCATTACTATATCCCCCAGAAATATTATTTTTCTGAATTTAAAATCCTTTATTCACGCCAATTCAACATCTCAAAAAGCCCGAAAAATCTCATTCCCCCCAATTAATTAATCCGCAATTATCCTCCCCCAACAAATGCAGTATTCACCTAAACAAAACCATTGCAAATTGGCTGCTCTTTCGGAGCACAGCAGCTCCGACCCCCAGTCCAGCCAATCCGAACCCAGCCCCGAAGTACGGATTGTCCGAGAGCGTTTGAAAATACTCCACAATCGTCATTTTCCCTCTTCCCCAACTCTCCCTCAAAAATCCCAACTGTCCTTTCCGTCACCCTCTTCGGTTTTAAAAACAACACTCGTAACAATTAAAAACAAAAAAAAAAACACTCGTAACCTCTTTCACCACCTCCACTCGCGTTTCACCAGGACCACAAGTCCCACGTGGTACATCGCCTCCGCCAGCCCTCGGCAAACCCGCGAGCGCTTTAACCGACTAACCAAACACGTCAAATCACGTACCGACGGTGTTCCCGTCACTCCCGACGTCATCCGCAAACAAAAATGTTTGAACAGATAACAGTATCTAATGTAAATAGAATCAGCCCAAACATCTCTCAAAACATATCATAACGTGTATTCAAACAAACGCGTCACCCCGCGTGAAATGAAAGCAAAACAAACCAAACCCCCTCGACAAATCACCGAAAACACCTCGGAAAACCCAGGATTAATTTCTTCAATTATTTTATTTAATGATTAAATCAACCATCCTCCGAATTAATTCATTATCTGGTGCATATGCAGTGGATGAGGGGCGGAGTCTGGATTTTTCCCACCTCAATTCTCTCATCGAATGAACTCCCACTCGCACGAGGGCGAGAGAGAGAGAGAGAGAGGGCAATAGCATCCCTTGAGTCGAGCACTCGAGTCACGCCGCGTGTTAAAGAAGTGGGGGTATTGTTTAGCGCCGGTTGTGCTTTAGTTGCCCGCTGACAGCGGCAGAGGGACGATGTGCTGTGGCGTGATGTGTAAAGGGGGTTTATAACTCGTGTTTAGTCGACAAACCATTGGATTTTCGGGGTATTGTCAATCCTCGTGCGGCTTAATTCTCATTCAGTTGTAGATTATCATGATACGTCCAGTGAATGCCACTTGAGTGCTCTTGAGTGTCTAATCCCGCTTCTGCATTCCCGTTGATCCTAGCATTTCATCGTTTTTTTTTTGTTTTACGTGTTGTGTTTAGTCAAACGGGTATTGAGAATTTTGTAAGCTGAATTAACGCCGTTGTCCTCTGTGCTGGGGTATGATTTCCATTGTTTGGTGATGGATGAGCCGAGAGGAGGGGGAGGATGTCACGCCGCAAACAGAGCAATCCAAAGCCCCTGAAACGTGAGTCTATTTTGCTTATTTGTTTTCGTGGGAGACGTGGAGTAACCGCATTCAATCGCTAATATCTCGGCATCGGCACAGGCAAAATCAAAGATTTTTATTCCATTTTGAAGGGCTTTTTCCGGGCTTCAAAATGAGCTCTGATTCGTCGAGATATCATCGCTGGATCAGGAGATATTGACGATGGGAACTGAATTTACTGTTGGCCAAATTTTTACGTTTTCCCGTATTTTACGTAGTATTCAATCGTCAGTATCTCCAGATCGGCAGAGTGAATTTCAAGACTTTTTTTTTCTTTTTGAAGGTATTTTTTCAGGCTGTAAAATGAAATTTGACTCATTCAAATCGCGTCGTTCAGTCGGGAGATATTGGTGATTGAAGGCCTATTTTACTCCACCTTCTCCTATCAGTTTATTTTGTTCATTAAACGTCGGGGGAAAACGGTTTATTTCTTTCTCTTCTTGTGTATGTCGTTCTGCGTTTGCTTTGTTGTCGGCTTATCCACCGGATTTGTTATGTATACGTGTTATCGAGCAGAACATTAGTCCTGGTCCTATCGCGCATGATAAATGCGATACCGACTCTCCGTGAAAGAGTTGACGAGCTACTTTTTTCTCGGGTTTTTTTTTTCCGATTTCTCCTGCGGGTTTTTCCGCACTTGGGGTGGGAACTCCGGGCGACACGTGGCCCAGAGGTTTCAACTATTCTGGCGGGAAATTCGGGGCGAGGGAGAGAATCGCGAAATTTTTCAATTTTTATTCGTCAAAAAATGAATTGATTTCACTCTATTTTTCGTCGCAGAGGGATTGTCGTCTCGTAATTGTCACGAGAATTGCGACTCTCTGGGGAAAATGCACCGCAGAATTGGGAATTTCAGCGGAGTGAAATGTAAAATGCAACGAAAAGTTTAATTACACTCTCTTTTCGAACGAATTACTCCCCCTTGATTTATAATGGCCCGTTAAGGGTCTTTCAACTGCCAAATTAGAGTCATAATTGCTGTCGATTAATGAGAGTTCCTGGTACCATAAATTGCTGGGGTAATTTAAGGCTATTGGACACGTGGACATTTTGATATAATTCAGGGTTTGAGGATTTAATGTTCGACCAGCACTGGCTATGGGTAGCATTGAGGACGTCGTGTCGTGGATACTTTCACGTGGGGGACTTGTGGAACAGGTCTCCAGTCTTTCTCTGTTATTTGTATTTTGTGGTTTTCTTAGTGCGAAAATATCGACAAAATCGGAAATAATCGGGTTATTCGGTTTTCCGATTTCTTTAATTTCGGGAAAATAATTAAAATTCTTCGGGCTTTTCGTTGACACAATTTTTTATCTTTTTTGAGTCGTTAAAATGTCATGATTGATCGAATATGTTGGATTTTTCTACAAGAAAAATCGTTTAGTCTGTGAAAAAATAATTTTTATTCTTCATTTTCATGCACAACATTTTTTATTCTATTTTTTGAGTAATTGAACGATGAGAATTGCGGGAAATTATGGATTAATCGTTATTTATTACGATTAATATTGTTTATTTGATATTTAATTTCTTCTATTTCATAGAATAATAAAAAATTTCTCGTTGTTTTCGGACAAAACACGGTTTATTCTCTCCGTCAAATTATTAAAAAATGATGATTACATGAAATTATGAATTAAAATTCTGAATTGCGTATGATTGAAACAAAATATTAAATTATAATTGTTTATTATGTTCAATATTGTTTATTTCATCTTTAATTTCTTACACTGTTGAAACAATTTGGCTAAATTGTCCGGAAACAGATCTTGAATTCGATTTCAGGGAAAAAAGTCAATGGAATTTCAAGTGTCTGAAAATTCAAGTAGTCTTAATTTTTTTTGCGGTAGGAACACGGAAATTCCACAATTTCCATCAATTTTCAACTGAAAATGAAAATTCACCGCCCAATTCCTTGAACATTCAGAGGAATCTTGAATTCAAGAAGAGATTTTCCTGAATTTTCCTCATTTTTCATTAATTTTCCCGGAGTAATTGACCTGAAATTACAATTCCCCCGGATTTTCCCCAAAATTACAAATTTTCAATGAAAAAATTTCTCGGAATTTCAGTGAAAAATGTTTATCAATATAAAACACCCGAAATCCCCTCGTTATTTTCCCACAACTCGTTTTATTCTCATTTTCAAGTAATTAAAAAATGATAATTAATCGAAAATGATGTACAACATTGAGGCATTGTGTCGAGTCTACCCGTACAGGTCAGGTTAATACACTACAGATATATTGGACGGTCGTGTTCACGAGTGCAGAGAGAGATGGCGAGCTAATTAGTTCCGCGTGTTACAAAGTTAATAACGCCACGCGGTTAATGTCGTCTCTCTTCCCATATTCTTCAGCCGTACACGGGCCCTCATTTCATCCGGTTCGTTGTTTCAATAGCACTGGCGATCGCTATCGCCTCTCGAGTAACATCGATCACACGATAAATTTGTCGATGGGATTTTTCGTGGAGGTGTGGAAAGGCATTAATTTTATTTCTACGATTGTTTTTTTTTTAATCTGCTTTCGGTGCGTGTATTAACATTTTAATGCTGAATACGGGCTTAGGTGCATCTGTGGAGTCATCGCATCGTGAGGGTACATCGAGGGCATCCTGTGGCGAGGCCGCAATCACCCCCCGGTGAGGCGACGCGTCAAATTAATAACCGATGATTTTATAGTGGGTCTTATTGAATCGTGTTCACGGATAAATAATAATCTGGAGACACCATCTTGTAATCTTGGGAATGGGGGGGAGAGGGGGAGGCGTGGGTGGGGATGGGATGATGTATGGCATCTAATCAGGTCGGGGGTGTGAAAAATCTCTCTGAGGTATTTTTGTTTGAGGGAATTTCACGGTTTGAACGGGGGGAAAAGGTTTTGATTTTCAGGGAAACGTCACTAAATTTAAAGAATCTAGCATTAATTATCAATCAAAGTATAAATATTCAGTGAATTTCCCTGATTTTTATTAATCCGCAGAATAATTGAACTAAAATTCACAGTTTCCGTTGATTTTTTCATGAAATTATGAATTTTCAATGACGAAATCCCTTGAAATTCCAGTAGAACTAGAATGCCATAAACATTTTCGGATGCTCTTGAAAATTAGTGACATGTCGCTCCAAATCAAAATCTTTTTTTCTCTGAAATTCCCAGAGGAAACGAGAATTTCCCAATTGACTTAAATTATCAATCAAAAAATTAATATTCAGCACCAAATTACACCGAATATTGAATTAATTTAACATTCAATAATATATTTGCTTGAATTTCCCTGATTTTTATTAATCCGTAGAATAATTGAACTAAAATTCACAGTTTGCATTGATTTTTTCATAAAATTTTCAATTTTCAATGACGAAATCCCTTGAAATTCACGTGGAACTAGTAATAAAAATTTCCAAAAAAATTTAATTCGGGCATTTACCCAATTAATAAACGACTTCAGAGAAAAATGTCATCTTTTAAAGACACTTAAATTTCCAAAAAAAGTCTTCCAATCTTTTCCCCTGAACCCATTTATCACCAAGAGAATTCGGGCCATGAAAAATTCAAAATATAACAATAAAATGCACCAATTTGACCATCTGCATTGCAAAAACGTCAAATAAAATTATCGTTTCCCCCCAATTGACGACAGAATTAACTCCAAAATGAAAAAAAATTGACTTCAGGAAAAAATGTCAAATAAAATTTGGAGCAGTTGTGTTCAATCGTTTTCTTCGTGCTGTTTCCCTCCACTTGACCACAGAATTAAATAAAAGGCAATAGTACAGATATCAGAGTCAATCTTTTTCGTCTCTCCACCGTTGGTGGCATTACACTGAATCTCTCTCACGGTCGTCACACGGGTGTCGGACAGAGTGGCTTTTTCCCCCCCTCCCCCTTGATTTTTTCTTCCCTCTTTTATTTCAACGTAGGGGATAAGGATTACAATAAAGGATCGGAAAGCCATGGGGTAAAAACGACTGGTGGATCTTTCGTCGTGCTGTTGGTGTGTGGCACGATGGCCGATGGAGAGTAAAGAGTCGCAAATCCCTCGTCGGTGTCTTTCTCGGCCTGTTCTGGTGTCTCTACCCTTTTTCCCTCTTCTTTCCACTTGTGTTAAATGTACACAGTGGTGTGTATGCGCGCCTCTGGTTCTCCACTTGGCCGCGTACAGTTTATCAGTGTCGATCGGTGGAGGCGGCCATCGGTGCACAGCCGAAGAAACTGGGGGGGGAAATGAAGGAAAAAATACGAGAGTTGAGGGAAATTAAATGAAAATAAGGAAATCGTTTAGATAATTTAATTTTTTTTAATTGTTGTCAATCCGGATTTATTTAAAGGAGCATTTTCATGGGAAATTAGAAGAAACGCAGGAATTTTGGATTTTTTTATCTTAAAAAAATAACAGTGGAGGAATTATTGAGAGAAAGGCAAAATATTAATTAATAATTCTCAATTGAAAATAAAAAATTAACTTGAAGGAAAATTTTGATGAAAAATCATGAGAAATAAGGTATTTTTCAACTTTTTAAATTTTTTATAATTGACAAAAAACAATATTTGAAAAATTACTGAAGAAAAATCAGCGCAAAATTGATGAATAATTCTTAATTGAAGGTGAATATTTAATCAAAATCATCTTCATATTTTTTATTCTAATTTTTAAAGTACATTGTTAGAAAAAAAATTGAAATTTCGTGGATTCAAGGGGAATAAATCATAATATTTCAGATTTCAATTAATTAAAAATTTAAGAATATATTAATGGGCATTTTCCTGATTTCTATTAATTTTTATAAAATAATGGAACCGTAGAATAATTTACAATCATAAAATTCCTTGAAATTTCAGTGCAGCCACAGCGTAATAAAAATTTCCGTCAAAAAATTTTCAATAGTACACATAAAATAATCTTAAATAGTTTTTGCGCACGAGGTATGTACGAGAAGGCGTAGAAATGTAGAAAACAAAACAAAATCACGATTGATCAGAGAAGTTGGATACATACACACGTGCATCCACGAGGGCTTTAAAACCATTGGGTTTAGCGGTGAAGGAAAGAGAGATGGAGAGGAACGAAGGGCGAGCCTACAAATTGCTACACAGCATTGTGGTGTCACTCCAGCCTCCCGCGAGACACTGCCGGGACACGGCTCCGGCATCGCTGGAATGGTGTCCTGGCGCGTTTCTCTTCACCCCTTTACCCGTCCCATCACCCCGATTATATAAAATCCAAGCTTCGACAAGCTTCTTACCTCGGTGGTTTTTTTTTTATTATCAAATTACAGTTACTCAAGGCGATTTTTTTTTATCGCGGTACGTGACAATTTGCCGGTTATTTATTTATTAGTTTCGTGTGATTGTCGGGAAAAGGCTCTATCGGTCGGAATTTACGTTGATTTTTTGTTGTTATTTTATGATAGACGGATTGGTCATTTTCTTTGTTTAAGGAACGATTCGTGATTCATGATTATCTTTCACATTTTTTTGTGATGATTATGAATCTTACAGAATATGAGGTAAAATGTAATTAAGTCATCATGTGCTGGTGAATGTGGAATTGTTTTGATAATGAGTTATTTCAGGCAAAAAAAGACGAGAGAATTTTTTTGAAAATTTAAATTTTCAATTAACATTTCACTTTGATTTTACTATTTTCAAAATTGAATTTTCCACGATAATTGGACAATTTAATTTCAATTCAAATTCAAAAAGACCTTGAATTCGATTTAAGGGGAAAAAGTCAATGTAATTTGAAGTTTCTCTCAAAATTCAAGTGGAGTCTATTTTTTTGCGAGAGGAAGACGGAAATTCCTCAATTTATATGAATTTTCAAGTTGAAAAGAATATTCACGGCCAAATTCCCCCGAATTTTCAGGGAAATCCTTTAAATTTCTTGAAATTCTCGGAAAATTCAGAGGAATCTTGGATTTCAGGAGAGACTTCTCTGAATTTTCCTGATTTTTCATCACTTTCCCCGGAATAATTAAACTAAAATTAAGTTCCCGACTAAATTCCTTGAAATTTCACTATAAATGTTACTTACCAGAAATTTCCAAGACTTACGAAAATTTCAGGGAAAATTTTCCAACAGTGTCTTACTTTTTCATTAAATAAGACGTTTTATGTCATTTAGGGCTCATTTTAAAGCTTGAAAAAAATTTATGCCTCTCCTAATTTTGATTTTCAAGCCAATGAAGTTGGGTGGGGCGGAAAATTCTACAGTAGGAGAATGCGGTAGAGGGGCTAGGGGCAATCGTCGGGTAGAATCGTGGTACGTGACGGTACGGACGGGTTAAAATCTCTCGTATCGCCCGGCTATCGAGCTCATTACGCTAATATTCACTCGAAATGCTGGCCGATACGGTATCTCGATCGTGCTCCGCACTCCGTAAAGGCCTTTTCGCGATTCGCTCGCGACCCGGTGCTTGTATGTGCACGCTCCCACTGTTGCCTCTCCGGGTAGTAAGCCATGTGTATTGAGGGCTGTGTGTACCTATACACGTGTATTATATGCCCATTTGCAAAACTGTTTACGTACGTTTTAATAAATTCCAAAAATGAAAGATTACATTTAATCAGGGGGAATTTGCTGAACGAATGAATTGGTAATATCATTAATTTTCATGTTTCACAATTCATTTCTTTTATTTCATTTGGATTCTCATCCATTGATTCGATTAATAATTGGTGATAAATCAATAAAAGTTGGGGAACAGGTCATGAAAATATTTCAATTTCAATTTTTCAATTTTTCTACATTTTATTTTGTTCATTTTCAAAGAGAATTTTCATTAATTTATTCCATTTGTTTTATTTACTTATTAATTTTTTTAATTTTGCCATTCATGTTTCACAATTAATTTTTTTTATTGATTCGGTTCCTCATCCATTCATTCGATTAACAATAGATGAAAAATAAATAAAAGTAGGGGGACAGGTAATGAAAATATTTTAATTTCAATTTTTCAATTTGTTTTATTTTTTTTTTAATTTTGCATTAATTTTCATATTTCGCAATGAATTTTTTTTAATTTCATTCGGTGTCTCGTCGTAAAGAATGAATTAAAATACTGTTGACATTCACGAAATTATTTTATTCTGATATATCAATTTTTCCTCCCGTGAAAAATGAAGAATAATTTTGCCCATTTCTGGCTTACATTTCATGGATACGTCGTATTGATAACAAAAACTGGGTGCCCCCATGGATTTTATGGACGTTTTTATTTTCTATTTATTTATGGTATGTGTGGGTTTTCTTCGGGCCGATGCATCGCATATTTGTTAAGTGCACAGGCGCACACACGGTGGCCGATTATCTACGCACGTGTGGCTGCTTTACAACCACCGCCGTGAATCCACAGTCCACGGCGATGTAAAGATTATTGTTCTGGCGAAAGAAGCTCTCGTCATCTTCAGTATAATATACTATAAATAAGTTGATAAGAGGTGGATTCTTGTTAGCAGATCTGTGATTTTATAAGTTTTGCCATTTTGGAATTCAGTAGCGAAGCGGTAAACCGGGTTAAGTCGATTTTTCCTTTTGGCCATTTTTTGATGAATATCTCGGAATCTAAGAGAGATAGCAAAATTTTACTCATGACCTTTTTTGTAACCCTCAGTTGGCTCTACAAAAAAAGTTATGACAACAATTTTTGTATCTCTTTTAGATTCCGAGATATTCGTCAAAAACTGGTCAACAGTTAAAATTGACTTGACCCGGTTTACCGCTTCGCTCCTGAATTGATATTTGATGAAAACCCCAAATCTAATTATATCACTAGACATTTTATCAACACTAAAACAAGAAATAGAAAGGAAGTTCATTAATATTTTTTTTTTAATTAAAAAAACATTAAAATTAAACGATGAGAATAATTTCATTGAATAAAATCTGTTCATCTACAGCTCAAGAACTTTTAGAGCAAAATTTTCTCGTTTTTTTCTGAAATTTAGAATTGGAATGACTTAATTTTTGTTGTTATATTCTCAAATAGGAAGAATTGTTGTTAATTCATGTGATATCGTTCTCTGATTCGATAAACAATAGTCCTCCTCCGTGCAATTTAGTAATCAGAGATACCGATAATTCCGGGATAAATTAGGGTGTTGAGGTGTTTGAAACTGCCGGTGGGTAATCGAAACTACCGCGTGGGGTGTGTTTACATCGGGGCCCCAAGGCGCCGACACTTGTTTACACCGAACAAATACGTCCCTGAGGCTCGAGTTTACGAAACAATTAGGCCCACAATCCGGTAGGCGCGTGTCCCTCTTGTTGGCACAACTAATATTGATTCTTGTTTTTCTTGGAAATATGAAAAACTGATTATTAACGGGTTTTATTGCATTTTTCACGTGAATATTATTTTTGCTATTTGAAAATATTCAAGTGGAGCAGTTAATTATTGATAATACATCGATTATTATCAATTGTTCACTGCAATATTGATTTAGTCAATCATTCTCATTGCATTTTACGAAGTGTAATGATGAAAAAATTACATAACATTTTTTTTTAAATAATCTAATAATATAATATATCTAAAAAATTAAGGAAAAAAATTCTGCGAGAGGAAAGATGCGGAAGATACAAAATAAGAATTTAATTGGGACAAAAGTATCAAAAGCGAACTAGAATACTGTGACCTCATTTGGAATATTCAATTAAATAATTAAGGTAAATGATATAATGTTCAGTTCACCTGATTTCACGAAATAAAATATTAATTACCTAAATAAACATAAAATATTGCAAGATAAATCGGCAATCGAGCATGCAATCTCCCTAGATGCAATGGAGGGCAGAAAAAAGCCCCTGAGACGCCAAAAGAGCGCTATTATCTAAAAAATAAAGGAGAAAAAATTCTCGGAGAGGAGAGAATGCTCACAATGCTGTAATTTCCAGTGTTTGATCTGGGCCCATCTCTCTATGAGGGCTCCAGTGTGGGTATTACGAGTGAAACAAGAAAGGGAAAACATTAGCAAACGGCGAGCGACGAAGGGGGGTTTTCGGTGTAGGAACGCGTCTGCGTTTTATTTCAAAACCCGCATTATTATTCCGTTGGAGATTGCCCGGCGATCCGTCCCGTTTTGCCGAAGCCCGCGCGAGCGCTCACCTTCTTATTTATGGATGAATTCCCTTTTAACTTTCGGACTCTCCACTTCTCTCCACCGTTTCTTTTGTTTAACTCTTCATTTTTATTCTATCGCGCGTTTCTCTTTGACTTTTATCTTGTCTTAGCGAAATTGCTGGGCTCTGAGATCTCTTTTGGAATCATTAATTCAATTTTTCATCAGCACAGACGAATTCGATCATTATTATCGGGAATTATTGTCAATTTTAGTTTTTAGATTTTTTTATCAACAAAATTGTTGTCGTTATCGTGAGGACATCAACGAGTCAAGTGAATTCATGGAATATTTAATGACTCCATGAATTCAAGTCTCAGCTCGATAAGAATATGATCATCGGGAGGGAAAAAAAAGAATATTTAACTCTTCATTTTTATTCTATCGCGCGTTTCTTTTCATCCTTTATCTTGTCTTAGCGAAATTTCTGGGCTCTGAGATCTCTTTTGGAATCATTAATTCAATTTTTCATCAGCACCGACGAATTCGATCATTATTATCGGGAATTATTGTCAATTTTAGTTTTTAGATTTTTTTATCAACAAAATTGTTGTCGTTATCGTGAGGACATCAACGAGTCAAGTGAATTCATGGAATATTTAATGACTCCATGAATTCAAGTCTCAGCTCGATAAGAATATGATCATTGGGAGGGGGAAAAAAGCAATGATTAATCTGTCGCGACGTTTGAATGATTTAAAGGGAATGAGAATCGCATGTAATATTAGCCAGTGCATAAGTGCAATATCTCGGATAACGATAAAGTGTTTTTCACAACGGAATCAGTGTTAATTGATGTTTTCACATGAGTCTGTCTGTGTGGCGATGCAACCGAGACATTCTGATAAAAACCGAACGCACACACTCTAACGCTTGCTGGTGTTCAGCGCGAAAGAAATGGCCATTGTCTATCTGTGAAGACAAGAGAAATGTTGAGAGAGCCCAGTTGTGGTGGGACTTTTTTTTTCATTAAAAAATTTTATTATAAACTTTTAATTTCTTTGCAATCGTATCAATACGACTCGAAGGCCGATACCCTCCCGGGTGATCTCTCGGACAAGACAACAATGCAATCGCTCTTTCTTTCTGCGTGTATCGTGCGCTTGGAAAACAGCTGATACTGAATATTATATTTAGAGGCGCGATAGCATCGGTGAGATTCACTTTTTTGGCAGGAAATCGGCGGAATAATATCAACGATTTTATTAGTATTAGAGGTACTCTAGAAATTTTGGAAAAAATTGGGGACTTTTTATTTCTGTTTTATAAAAGGGGAAAGAAAATTGGGAATGAGTGGATAAAGAGAATTAGTTTGAAAATTTTCAAGCCCCATTTAACCCTAGATTACCGAATATTTTGTGGTAAGTTAATTATTTCAATTGAATTATTACAAAAAGTTTATTCAAATTTGTTTAATTATTGAAACTTTAAAGGGGCTCAATTTTATCCAAAATTTTTAGTTAATTTATTAAGCATTATTTTGAAAATATAAAAAAAATTGAGAAGCATATTTTTTTTTAATGATTTATAAAATAATTAGAACAGTGCAATTTTTGCAAAAAAATGCAAAAAAAAAATCCTGTAAAATCCTAAAATCACACTCATTATTCATGAATTTTTGATGACTCAAAATAAAAAATAAATAAATTTGATTCTATTAATTCAAAGTTTTTTTTTTTGTATTTGATCAACTTCTCAGGTAAAATGAGTAGTCTTTTCCGCCAAATTCCATATTACTAAAAATTTTAGCTAGAAATTTCATAGAACTTCGTTATTAAAAATTCTATATTTTACGGAAAAATCAACGAAAACTGCAAATTTCAGTTCAATAATTAAATTTTCTTCCAACGGTGCATCAGGTTTTCACTCAAAAAAAAATATTTTTCCACTGAATAAAAATTCAGGGTTGAAATAACGGATGGACACGCAATTTGTTGATTTCCACCTCACATTTGACGTAAATGTTTTACTAAAAGACTATACATATGTACAGGTATAATGAATGAGCGGGTCTCGTGGCCCGTGCGCCACTACTATACATAACACCGTTGGTGTAGGCTCTCCTTCTCGATTCCACCTTCTAGTCGGGTTGAGGGGGGGCTCCGGTTTCAACAGGTGGGCGTGCGAACGCGCCGCGTTACCGCCTGGAAACTGCCGGCGTGTGTCAGCTCTCTCGATCGCCCACGTCGCACGTAACTAAACCCTCCCCCCTCCCCCTCCCCCCTACATTTGCCACCCCCTCTGGTGCAAACTCCAATCGATTTTAAAGCAATACGTGCTTCCAATTATCATTCATCCCTGCGTGCTTTCACGTTCGAGTTGATTTACTATTTTTCTATTGATTTTGAAATTTTTCCAATTTTTTAAAATTAACTACACGTGTGTAAATTACGTGTGGTAAATTTAAAATAATTCATATCTAATTAATAAAATTCAATTGACATTTTGCCAAATAGTTATATTTTTTCAATATTTTCTTCTTATCTCTGTGAGATATAAAAAAATCGCGCGATTTTTTTACATTTGATGGGAAAAAATGTGATTTTAATCTTTAATCATCACAGAAATTTTGACTTTTATATATTAAAATCCAGTGTTAAGGATATCCAAGTACTTTGGTTATTTTTTCTCCAGTAAAATGCTTTTCTACTTTTGTAGTCGAACATCAGAACTTTCATTTCAGCCCCATTCGACCTTAAATTACTGCGCATTTTACAATGATTTTATTATTTTGCAGGGTTCAGTTTGAATCTCGATATTGAATTGTTAGAAAATATTTTAAAAAGCTGAAAAAATTAGAAAGTTTATTTTTAGAGGAAGATTGATGAAATAATTAGAAAAGTTCAATTTTTTCAAGTTACGTGCATTTTCTATAGATAATTTATAAACAATCGATTGTCCACCATAATAATCAGTCGTTCGGAATCGTGACAAATTAAAAAATCAGAACGTTCATTAAATAGGGAAAAAAATATGTTTTTAATCATCTTTGAATTTATCGTATGGTGGTAATTTACGTGTTTCATTATTTCAAATTGCCACTTCTTCACGTTTTTTCAAACCAGCGATATCGCTTCTAACATCATTTATGAATTATGTCCGTCAATTTATGTGCGAACACGAGTACAACTATAATTATTAGCACACGATTATCGGAGGTAGATAATGGTTAGGAAAATTCGAGGAAAAAAATTCGAGGAAAAAACGTTATTTCAACTGCAAACTGCATATTTATTTTCTCGGAGGCAGGCACTGTTGGCAAAAATTGAACTGAAGTCTCCAGTTTTTATCAAAATGTTTATTTTTAATAATGAAATTCTTTGAAGTATTAGTCAAATATTATGCAGTGGGCATTCATTTAATTTCAAAATTCACGATTGAATTCAAATTAAAGAATTCATTGAAATTTCACAAAATTAGCAGATGTTAGAGCTACAAAATCTATTAAAATTTTATATGAATCCAGTTGTTATCTCATATATCAATATTTTTTCTCGAAATTAAAAATTGAATTTTCCCTCCGCGCAAACTATTAAAATTTCCTTATAAATTATCATTTGATTTTTTTTTCCAACAATTGAAACAATGAAATTTCCAGATTTACTACAAAAATTATACGTCGCAGACTCTATTTTCTTTGAATTCTCAAACCTATCGCGAAAATTAAGCAACAGATTGAAAATTCAGGAGAAAATTTCCCTGAATCTTCATGATTTTCAATAATTATGTCGTATGAACCTGAGAAATCAAATTTCATTACATATTACGCGAAAATTCCCTGTAAACTATTGGTTATTAAAAATGTCACGATTTTTTGCTTAAAATTTAGAGTAATTTTCTAACAGTGCAGCAACAAAGCCAACAAAAAATTCCATATAGGGCTTGAGGTAAAACGGACACTTTAAACTTTTGTTTAAATATTAATGAGGGGTTGAAATGTTGATAAAACTCAATAATTTTGTTTTTCAATTTCAGAACAATTCTTCCCCTTTCTGACGAGCCTAAACTGAGCTCAATTGATCAATTTGTTTCTGAGTTACGAAAAATTTAAAAAAAGTCCAAAGTGTTCGTTTTATCCCACTCTCCCCTAAACTTTTTCCCACTTATTTTAAATTCCTCAATTAATAATTTCATCTGAAATCCTTTATCGATGCCTAATCAGCGAAAATAAATAGCGCATTGAAAATTACGTCGACTAAATAAGTGGATGGGTGTGAATGTGTCGAGAGACGTGGACTGAAAATTATAGCTTCAGTATTTCTGCTGCATTATATACGTAGAATACACACTCCCGATCGATTTCCGATCGTACGCAGTATTGCCTGGCTTGTACGCTACCTGTCCGCCCACGAGAGTCAACTCGGGACTTATCCTGCGCCCAGAGAAGACTGTGGGGGGGGGGGGAGGGAGGGGGAGGAGTGGCTGATGGTGTGAGAAGTGAAATCTATTCGTTTATAAGCCGCACGGGTGTTTATCCATTCCTCGGCCGTTTGTCCCATTATATCCTTTATCTCGTGCCGAGGCCTTTTGTTTCATTTTCACTCGGAGCACTCCTGTTGTCTCTCTCATTCTTCAATCCTGTCTTTTCTCAAACTGTCCTACATATATATTTTATGCACTCAACGGGATTTCCGTGATAGGAGGCTGAGGTGTGTGTGTGTATGACGCATATATAATTTTTTTTTGTTACGTATGGGCTTTTTTTATTCTTGGGAATGTAAATACGGGGAGAGGGTGATAGGGAGAATAATTGAATAGAATTATTTATATTTTTGATGAAGTGGGGAAACAAATTTAACATTTTTGTTGGGCATTGATGGAATTGGAAACTCGTGACGGGGAAACGAGTGGAAATATAATGCAGTTATATTTAACATAGGGATATTTTATTTTTGAATGGTTTGAAGGTCTGAGAGAATTTGAGTCAATATTTTAGAGATAATTGGATTAATTGATCTCAATTTCGGAAGTTATTTGTTTGGAATTGGATTAAATTATTTTAGACAATTCCAAATTTTGGGGAAAAGTCAATGATACTGGAAATTCCAGTCAAATTATTTCGTGAGAATTAATCGAAATTGGGAGAATTCAAGTAAATGTATAATTGAATTTTCAATTGATTGGAAATCCAGCGTCCTCCTGCTGCTAAAAAATTTGGAATTTTATTGAATGTTCAGTGAAATTCGGAATTTCAAGATTTTTTTCAATCTCACTCTACTCAAAATTACTAGTTGACTATCGATGGAATTTCTACAAAAAAAAAAAATTGCGAGTGTTTGAACACTTTCAAAAGAATTAATAATTTAATAATTAATCATTTTGAACACTATAATGAACAAATAATTTATTCACAGGAAGAGAATGCTTGAAGCAATTAAAATGAAATGCTCGAAGCAATGTTTTACTTTTGAGCTCAGAATTATTCACAATTCCAACAGGGGAGAAATATTCAATAAAAATTACGTATCTTTTCCGTGATTCCGGAGCGAAATGTGGTTGTAGGAAATTTTACGGAACTGTCACGGAATCTCCAGTGAAAAATTGCGCCAGGTACCGTCACTCAAATTTTCGGAGTCAATTCCGTAATCGGTGAGCGAATAGTGAGTTCCGTAATTTTTACTGAATATTTTTCTCCGTGAATTTTTCACTGTTCCCTGAGCATCCGGAGGATGAAAAATATGAGGGGTAGCGAGATGCAATAGAGGGGGTAGCATTACAAGGTGGGTAGAGGTTCTCTCGATAAGAAGACATTAGCGACCCGTATGCGATACGAGCGTTCACTTCTGATAAGACCGCACACGTCTAACCAACGAATATATATATACGTAACCGCCTCCGACTTTTGTTACCTCCCCCTTTTTATTGTACCCACACCTCAACCCCAATCTCCACTACTTTCAAACGTCATGATAACAGAAAAACCTCTCAAACTCAATTGTTTCAGCCGGAGAGTTGCATATTTTTTTTTTTTTATATCCCGCGATTTTGAGTTTTGATAAATAAGATGGAGGGAGGTATTCTTGAACAATTGTAGGTTGCACAAAAGTCTTCTATCGTGTTCGTCTCTTCGGCAAAGCCCGGCTACTATCTGGTTGATATCCAAGCCCTGGGCTCGCGCTATCGCTCGCCCGTATAGCCCCACTGTGAATGCGATAGCGCTGACTCGCTTCTGGACGAAAACTCTCTTCACCCGCTTTTCCTCGATGTACGGATGGAAAAAAAGAGGGGGAAATAATGGTGAAAATACGGAGGGAATGTGATCGAAACGATATGGGGGAGAGATAGGAGGAAAATAAGTGGAAAAAGCTGATGAGTTGAATGAAAAATAAAATTTATTATTTTTTTCTATTTTTATTGCTTAAAATTTTTGGATGAAATTTCTAATAGTTTTTGGACATTTTTATGGAATTTTTAGCTCTATGAAATCAATGAAAGCTGTAAATTTCAGAAAAATTCAGGTCAAGATATTCTTGAAGTTTCAATTATTAGATAATTCAGCGCCATTTTAGTGAATATTCATATTTTTATTCAGGTAAATAGGGGAATTGTCGTCTTTAAACTTCAAAAAAATTTGGGATTTCATTGAAGTTTTATTAAATTCTGAAATTTCATGATTTCAAATAAAATTTAATGCCACTCTTCTGAAAAATCCAACTGAATCGTTCACAAAGTTCCAATTCTTTCTAAAACCACAATTTCCATAATTCTAATTACTTTCTACTTTCCTAAATCTTTAAATTTTCCTTCTTTAAATTCATTTTATCATTAAGATCATTCTCTTTTAATTGAAAAAAAATCAAATGCATTTAATTTCCAAAAAATTATTTGCCAATGAATCATATAAAAAAATCAAGAATAAAAAAAAGTAAAATGTCACCTCATTTTTTTACGACTCTTCTCATTTTCCATTCTTTCATTACACCAAGAATTGAAATAACAGAAATGAATGATGCAGGGCTATTTAAATTCCCTCGTAAAATTCATGCGCGGTATGGAGGGGATTTGAAATCGTCCCTTCGGCAAGGTTGTTATGCAAGATAAGAGGGGAGGATGGGTGGGTATGAGGAACGACAGTGTGCTTTAAGTAATATAAACGCGAGTTAAGAGACGTGCATGCATAACGCGTAAACGGATGACCGGCTGTATCTCATTGTTTTCATTTCCTTCGGCATAACCGCGCCACTGCTCACCGACTGTAAGACGCGGAAATGAAGTGGAGGCAGCCCAGGTTGGCTCATCCCAGAGACAGCGGTTGGGGAGAATCAAGTGGCATACACTTGTCTCTTTCTCTTTTACCTTCTCTGTTACTTATGTTATATCCTGGTGGGGATGGGTAACACCGATTCATCCCTCTTTTCTCGGTAAATTGTTCCCCGCATGACAACCAGATAGACGGGGGTGGGGTAATCATGTCTGGAATTCTTTTTGTAATTTAAATTGAAGAGTTCTATCACATTTGTTTCAGTGGATAACTTTTTCTTCCTTCTGATGCATTTATCTTTTGAACTAGGGGTTCTAGGAGGAAATGTTATGGAATATTTTTTGTAGAGAATTAAATTTTCGGCAAAAAATGTTCAGTGGGATTTCCCCGTACAACCACTCATTATCGAGATTTTTTAACAATTACCAACACGAAAGATCGTCTTCTGTTGGCTACGTTTTACATCACTTTTTTTTTCATTCTGATGCGTTTATCTCTTGAACGAGTGGTTTTAGGAGAAAGTGTTGTAAAGCATTATTTCCAGAGAATTAAATTTCCAACAAAAAATGTCTAGTGATATTTTCCCGTAAAATCACGGGTTATCGAGATATTTTTATAAACAACACGTGAAAAATCGTTCTATTTTACTACCAAATGATTTTTTAATGAATTTTGTATTTAGACTCTTAATATTGTACATAAGAACAGATGAATTCCTAGATGACGCTCACAACTCACGTTTCAACCCCTCCTGCGGAAATTATGAAATCAGAAACACTGGGCACGTAGTTTTGATGGGCGTCAGCATGACTTTTCATCTCCTTCTTCTGACGGATAATCACAAACCTTTCATCAAAGCCCTCAGAGGATAAAAATTTTGAGCCATAAATCACGATATTTTCTCTACCAAAATTATTTTTTTCTTTTTATTGTAATTCAAAAATATTAACCGGAACAAATCAATTCTCGGGGGGAAGAATGCAATAGATCTGGGCGTTGCGACGAAAACGAGCGCGGGGGAGGGGGATCGAAGTAATGCGCGATATATTCGTGGAGTGTATACAGTATACTGCCTCTATACTACCTATTCCACTATAACGTACTGATAAGGGCGACGAAAACGGCCCGTCGGGCGCAGCCCGTAAATATCGAGTGAATCCGGGTGTATTTGCGGTTTACACGTACACGTACACCTTCAGGAGGGGGCAATTGTGTCCCTTCTTACAAGCTCACACACTTTATCTCGTTTGTATCGCAGGGTCAGGGTACTGCCAATTGTTTTATGTTGGTTCAATCTGCCCTATTATGTGGTGTATGATTTATTTTATTTCATATTATTTCATTTATTTATTTTTAGGCAGTGGCTATTCAGACTCCTGCGTGAATCCCTCCGGTACACTCCATACACTCCGTGGAGTTTTCTGAGTGATTCACGCAGGCACGGTTTTCAACTGAAAACCAGAGTTAAAAATCAGAGTTTATAACAGAGATGTCAGACAAGATATGAATGTTTTTTTGGGCTCAAATGAAAGAGCGGGTCGAAAAATGGCGTGCTGATGCCTCTAAAGATGGTTTTGAACCGGAGGCGATTCCTCAACCCCACTGGACAATGTTGTCACAACTCTGCTTTTCAATTGAAAACAGACATCATCTTTAGAGACATTTGTCATGTTTAGAGTCCCTAGCACGCCATTTCTCGTCCCGCTCTTTCGTTTGAGCTCAAAAAAACATTCATATCTTGTCTGATATCTTTGCTACAAACTCGGGCCTACAACTCGGGCCTTCAATTGAAGGCCCGAGTTGTAGGCCCGAGTTTGTAGCAGCGCTATCAGACAAGTTATGAATGTTTTTTTGGACTCAAATGAAAGAACGGGTCGAGAAATGGTGTGCTGATGCCTCTAGAGATGGTTTTGAACCAGGGGAGACTCCCAGACCCCAATCTTCTATCCATACTCCTAGACCCCATTGTCCGCCTAGACAATGATGGCACAACTCTGCTGTTCAATTGAAACCAGACATCATCTTTAGAGACATTTGTCATGTTTAGAGTCCCTAGCACGCCATTTCTCGTCCCGCTCTTTCGTTTGAGCTCAAAAAAACATTCATATCTTGTCTGATATCTTTGCTACAAACTCGGGCCTACAACTCGGGCCTTCAATTGAAGGCCCGAGTTGTAGGCCCGAGTTTGTAGCAGCGCTATCAGACAAGTTATGAATGTTTTTTTGGACTCAAATGAAAGAACGGGTCGAGAAATGGTGTGCTGATGCCTCTAGAGATGGTTTTGAACCAGGGGAGACTCCCAGACCCCAATCTTCTATCCATACTCCTAGACCCCATTGTCCGCCTAGACAATGATGGCACAACTCTGCTGTTCAATTGAAACCAGACATCATCTTTAGAGACATTTGTCATGTTTAGAGTCCCTAGCACGCCATTTCTCGTCCCGCTCTTTCGTTTGAGCTCAAAAAAACATTCATATCTTGTCTGATATCTTTGCTACAAACTCGGGCCTACAACTCGGGCCTTCAATTGAAGGCCCGAGTTGTAGGCCCGAGTTTGTAGCAGCGCTATCAGACAAGTTATGAATGTTTTTTTGGACTCAAATGAAAGAACGGGTCGAGAAATGGTGTGCTGATGCCTCTAGAGATGGTTTTGAACCAGGGGAGACTCCCAGACCCCAATCTTCTATCCATACTCCTAGACCCCATTGTCCGCCTAGACAATGATGGCACAACTCTGCTGTTCAATTGAAACCAGACATCATCTTTAGAGACATTTGTCATGTTTAGAGTCCCTAGCACGCCATTTCTCGTCCCGCTCTTTCGTTTGAGCTCAAAAAAACATTCATATCTTGTCTGATATCTTTGCTACAAACTCGGGCCTACAACTCGGGCCTTCAATTGAAGGCCCGAGTTGTAGGCCCGAGTTTGTAGCAGCGCTATCAGACAAGTTATGAATGTTTTTTTGGACTCAAATGAAAGAACGGGTCGAGAAATGGTGTGCTGATGCCTCTAGAGATGGTTTTGAACCAGGGGAGACTCCCAGACCCCAATCTTCTATCCATACTCCTAGACCCCATTGTCCGCCTAGACAATGATGGCACAACTCTGCTGTTCAATTGAAACCAGACATCATCTTTAGAGACATTTGTCATGTTTAGAGTCCCTAGCACGCCATTTCTCGTCCCGCTCTTTCGTTTGAGCTCAAAAAAACATTCATATCTTGTCTGATATCTTTGCTACAAACTCGGGCCTACAACTCGGGCCTTCAATTGAAGGCCCGAGTTGTAGGCCCGAGTTTGTAGCAGCGCTATCAGACAAGTTATGAATGTTTTTTTGGACTCAAATGAAAGAACGGGTCGAGAAATGGTGTGCTGATGCCTCTAGAGATGGTTTTGAACCAGGGGAGACTCCCAGACCCCAATCTTCTATCCATACTCCTAGACCCCATTGTCCGCCTAGACAATGATGGCACAACTCTGCTGTTCAATTGAAACCAGACATCATCTTTAGAGACATTTGTCATGTTTAGAGTCCCTAGCACGCCATTTCTCGTCCCGCTCTTTCGTTTGAGCTCAAAAAAACATTCATATCTTGTCTGATATCTTTGCTACAAACTCGGGCCTACAACTCGGGCCTTCAATTGAAGGCCCGAGTTGTAGGCCCGAGTTTGTAGCAGCGCTATCAGACAAGTTATGAATGTTTTTTTGGACTCAAATGAAAGAACGGGTCGAGAAATGGTGTGCTGATGCCTCTAGAGATGGTTTTGAACCAGGGGAGACTCCCAGACCCCAATCTTCTATCCATACTCCTAGACCCCATTGTCCGCCTAGACAATGATGGCACAACTCTGCTGTTCAATTGAAACCAGACATCATCTTTAGAGACATTTGTCATGTTTAGAGTCCCTAGCACGCCATTTCTCGTCCCGCTCTTTCGTTTGAGCTCAAAAAAACATTCATATCTTGTCTGATATCTTTGCTACAAACTCGGGCCTACAACTCGGGCCTTCAATTGAAGGCCCGAGTTGTAGGCCCGAGTTTGTAGCAGCGCTATCAGACAAGTTATGAATGTTTTTTTGGACTCAAATGAAAGAACGGGTCGAGAAATGGTGTGCTGATGCCTCTAGAGATGGTTTTGAACCAGGGGAGACTCCCAGACCCCAATCTTCTATCCATACTCCTAGACCCCATTGTCCGCCTAGACAATGATGGCACAACTCTGCTGTTCAATTGAAACCAGACATCATCTTTAGAGACATTTGTCATGTTTAGAGTCCCTAGCACGCCATTTCTCGTCCCGCTCTTTCGTTTGAGCTCAAAAAAACATTCATATCTTGTCTGATATCTTTGCTACAAACTCGGGCCTACAACTCGGGCCTTCAATTGAAGGCCCGAGTTGTAGGCCCGAGTTTGTAGCAGCGCTATCAGACAAGTTATGAATGTTTTTTTGGACTCAAATGAAAGAACGGGTCGAGAAATGGTGTGCTGATGCCTCTAGAGATGGTTTTGAACCAGGGGAGACTCCCAGACCCCAATCTTCTATCCATACTCCTAGACCCCATTGTCCGCCTAGACAATGATGGCACAACTCTGCTGTTCAATTGAAACCAGACATCATCTTTAGAGACATTTGTCATGTTTAGAGTCCCTAGCACGCCATTTCTCGTCCCGCTCTTTCGTTTGAGCTCAAAAAAACATTCATATCTTGTCTGATATCTTTGCTACAAACTCGGGCCTACAACTCGGGCCTTCAATTGAAGGCCCGAGTTGTAGGCCCGAGTTTGTAGCAGCGCTATCAGACAAGTTATGAATGTTTTTTTGGACTCAAATGAAAGAACGGGTCGAGAAATGGTGTGCTGATGCCTCTAGAGATGGTTTTGAACCAGGGGAGACTCCCAGACCCCAATCTTCTATCCATACTCCTAGACCCCATTGTCCGCCTAGACAATGATGGCACAACTCTGCTGTTCAATTGAAACCAGACATCATCTTTAGAGACATTTGTCATGTTTAGAGTCCCTAGCACGCCATTTCTCGTCCCGCTCTTTCGTTTGAGCTCAAAAAAACATTCATATCTTGTCTGATATCTTTGCTACAAACTCGGGCCTACAACTCGGGCCTTCAATTGAAGGCCCGAGTTGTAGGCCCGAGTTTGTAGCAGCGCTATCAGACAAGTTATGAATGTTTTTTTGGACTCAAATGAAAGAACGGGTCGAGAAATGGTGTGCTGATGCCTCTAGAGATGGTTTTGAACCAGGGGAGACTCCCAGACCCCAATCTTCTATCCATACTCCTAGACCCCATTGTCCGCCTAGACAATGATGGCACAACTCTGCTGTTCAATTGAAACCAGACATCATCTTTAGAGACATTTGTCATGTTTAGAGTCCCTAGCACGCCATTTCTCGTCCCGCTCTTTCGTTTGAGCTCAAAAAAACATTCATATCTTGTCTGATATCTTTGCTACAAACTCGGGCCTACAACTCGGGCCTTCAATTGAAGGCCCGAGTTGTAGGCCCGAGTTTGTAGCAGCGCTATCAGACAAGTTATGAATGTTTTTTTGGACTCAAATGAAAGAACGGGTCGAGAAATGGTGTGCTGATGCCTCTAGAGATGGTTTTGAACCAGGGGAGACTCCCAGACCCCAATCTTCTATCCATACTCCTAGACCCCATTGTCCGCCTAGACAATGATGGCACAACTCTGCTGTTCAATTGAAACCAGACATCATCTTTAGAGACATTTGTCATGTTTAGAGTCCCTAGCACGCCATTTCTCGTCCCGCTCTTTCGTTTGAGCTCAAAAAAACATTCATATCTTGTCTGATATCTTTGCTACAAACTCGGGCCTACAACTCGGGCCTTCAATTGAAGGCCCGAGTTGTAGGCCCGAGTTTGTAGCAGCGATATCAGACAAGATATGAATGTTTTTTTGGACTCAAATGAAAGAACGGGTCGAGAAATGATGTGCTGATGCCTCTAGAGATGGTTTTGAACCAGGGGAGACTCCCAGACCCCAATCTTCTATCCATACTCCTAGACCCCATTGTCCTCCTAGACAATGTTGTCACAACTCTGCTTTTCAATTGACAACAGACATCATCTTTAGAGACATTTGTCATGTTTAGAGGCCCTAATTTTTTCATTTTATTTAATTTCAGTTTTTATTTTTTCCTCTTTATTTTAATACATTTATTCCAGTCCATTTAACCATTAACTTTCCTCTCAACTGTATTCCGCAAAAGAAATCTTGAATTTATTTTCATTAATCTGTCTCTTCAACAAAGACAAATAAATTAGAAATAAAAAAATTTATGCAATGGCCGCACCTTTGTTAACGCTTGGCGCGCGAAGGACGCGTCGATACAGATATCGATCGACTCGGGTAATTGAATGGGTTGATCGAGCGAGGCCCAGCGGCGAGAAATCGAGTGTGTATCGGCTTGGATCCCTCACTTCCCCTCTGAATATTTGCTTCTCTTTCTCCACTCCTTGTGCGTATGCCCAGGCACCTGTGCGTAAATGCGGGCTCCACTTGGCCTTCATTCGCTTCACTCGGGCATCATGAGTTGATGTTTGGTCAGGGGGAGAGTGGGTAAACACCTGGGTGTGTTATGCCCGCAGTTGCCCGCAGCCCGGAAGCACTTGAACACCCGCGAAGCCACTGACTTTATGTCGAATTGATGCTAATTTGATTATGTGTTTTTTTGGCATTTGCGGTGAAGTGAATTATTTAGGGAATTTTTGCGCTGATTTTTAAGAAAATTTCGATGCATTAAGAATTTAAGTGTCAATGGCTTTGATTTTAGGGTCTTAAGGGGGGATAATGATGAATAAATTTAGAAAATATTTTGAAAATTAATAGAAGGAATAAATATGAATTAATGGAGTGAAAATAGAATAAAGTAAAATGCACAGATAGAATTTTGAATGAATAAAATTATTTCTTTTCAAAGGAAAAAAATTGTTAATTTCAGTTTATTCACTGTATTTCGCCTTATCAATTTTTTATTCTCTCAAAGTTTTCAGTCTGTGGCTAATTGATACCAATTTGATTATGGAATTTTTTTATTCGTGATTGAAGTGAATTATTTAGTGCATTATTATGCGAATTATTTCACTGCATTAAAAATTTTACTGTCTTCTAAGAAAAAAATGATGAGTAAATATCAAAAATATTTTGAAGAATGAATTAAGTGAATAAATACGAATGGATAAAATGAAAATAGAATGCAATAAAATAAAATGCATAAATGGAATTTCAAATAAAAAAATAATAATTTCTCCTTTAAAACGAAAAAAAAATAATCCCATTTTTAATTACATTTTATTGACTTTATTTCGCCTCATCAATTTGCTATCCTCCCAAAGTTACCAGTAGTTACCCCACGTCTCTCTTCTCCCTCTTAACATTTAACGATTAGTGTCAGTAGTTAGTGTAGAGTTGGCGCGCGCCCGTTTGACGGTAAACGCCGGCCGCGTTTAATCCCTGAGACGACAAACACCGCGTTGAGACACGAGCGGCTGCCAATCAATTGAGGCGCCTCGCTGGAATGCACCGGAGCCGTTTGATACCTGTGACAAGAATCCAAATCGTGTGCTAATTGTCGCTTCCGTCTTGCAACGATTTTTTTTTTTTTTTTTTTTTTTTTTTTTTTTTTTTTTTTTTTTTTTTTTTTTTTTTTTTTTTTTTTTTTTTTTTTTTTTTTTTTTTTTTTTTTTTTTTTTTTTTTTTTTTTTTTTTTTTTTTTTTTTTTTTTTTTTTTTTTTTTTTTTTTTTTTTTTTTTTTTTTTTTTTTTTTTTTTTTTTTTTTTTTTTTTTTTTTTTTTTTTTTTTTTTTTTTTTTTTTTTTTTTTTTTTTTTTTTTTTTTTTTTTTTTTTTTTTTTTTTTTTTTTTTTTTTTTTTTTTTTTTTTTTTTTTTTTTTTTTTTTTTTTTTTTTTTTTTTTTTTTTTTTTTTTTTTTTTTTTTTTTTTTTTTTTTTTTTTTTTTTTTTTTTTTTTTTTTTTTTTTTTTTTTTTTTTTTTTTTTTTTTTTTTTTTTTTTTTTTTTTTTTTTTTTTTTTTTTTTTTTTTTTTTTTTTTTTTTTTTTTTTTTTTTTTTTTTTTTTTTTTTTTTTTTTTTTTTTTTTTTTTTTTTTTTTTTTTTTTTTTTTTTTTTTTTTTTTTTTTTTTTTTTTTTTTTTTTTTTTTTTTTTTTTTTTTTTTTTTTTTTTTTTTTTTTTTTTTTTTCATTTCATCGCAGTGCACTCGTTTTTACCGCGGCTTTTTCGCATGCGAAGGGCTTTTGTGCGACTCTGTGTGTGTCCGGGTTGACGGGGGGTGCGTAGGGGATTTTTTTTTCAAGTCTTGTCGAGCGGTTCAATCTCTGGGCTATGCATAATGGATGTTTTGTAGGGTATCGCATGTTCCTTGTCAATAAACGAGCATTCCCTTTCCCATTTTATTCCATTTAAATTCCGCTGAATGAGAGGCGGTATATTTGTGGATTTTTTTTCCATTCGAGAATCGAGATTTTAATTGATTTTTGATCATTGAAAAATCGGATGATTACATTGTTTAATAATTATTGCAGAATTCATTGATCGAGAAAAATAATTCTTTTCATTTAAATTATAATTTTTTAAGTAAATTGGGACTGCTCAAATTTTTTTGCTGAAAATTTGTCGTACTGCTCTTGCAAATTTTTATCAGAATTACTAAAACTATAGTTCCATTTAAACTTCAAGAAATTTCGTTATTGAAAAGTCAATTTTTTACGGGAAAATCTGCGAAAACTGAATTTTCGTTCAGTCAATCCACGAAAATTGATAAAATTCAGAAAAACTCATGGGAATATATTCTTGAATTTTTAATCAATTGAAAATTCTGTGCAATTTGAGCAATTCTTAAATTTCATAATTTTTTCTTCCTAAATCAAAATTAACGTCACTTCCTTGAAAATTGCTAGTCAACTGTCCCTGAAATTTAAATTTTTTTTACATTAATAATATTAATAATTATCTCACGAAATAAATTTTGAATTGAAACCAAAATTTCCGTGCAACTTCATCCCCGTCGAACAAAATAAATTCCCAAAAAATATTGAAATACACTTTATCATCCCCATCAAGATGTCCGAGGTTACATCAACTACAATTTGATACCAAAACGATAAAGCCACTTCGCCTCACACCTCTGTTCCGCCTTTGATATCACGTGAGCCAACTCGACTCTCCTTATATCGTAATTTTATGCTGTTAGAAACGATGAATATGGATTCAGGTGGGTCTCATGCGGCTGTTTCGATCGCGGCCGCGTTCCTGGCACAAGTCCCTCAACCCGTTTCGTCTTCCCCCC
>NW_021680569.1:445135-448951 GCF_001412515.2 Diachasma alloeum
GGGGGGGAGGGAGAATGGGAGAAGGGTAGCGCAGCGATACCCGGGACAATCTGATTAGTGCAATCTAATTAACGCTGCTTTTAATGGCATTCATTAGCACATGCCGCTCGGTGTGCCCTGCCTGCAACGTCCACCCAATGTGATCCCCCCCCCCTCCCCCCAACCTGGAGCCACCCTCACTGAGTGTACTCTTTGTCCCATTTTAAATACCTTCATAAACAGTTCATAAAACAATGTGAATAATGATTTGAACATTTTGTTATTTGTGACAATTTTTTGGGAGTTTGAGACATTTTTGTTTTTTAAACTTCATCTTTTTTCAACAATCGGAGAGTTTGTAAAATGATTATGTCGCTTTGTCCAATTTTAAATACTTTCATAAAGAGTTCATAAAACAATGTGGACAATGATTTGGATATTGTGTCATTTGGAAGCATTTTTTATGGGTTTGAAACATTTTTGCATTTTAAATTTCATTTTTTTTTTCAACAATTGAAGAGTTTGTAAAATGATTATGTAGCTTTGTCCACTTTTAAATACTTTCATAAAGAGTTCATAAAACAATGTGGACAATGATTTGGATATTGTGTCATTTGGAAGAATTTTTTATGGGTTTGAAACATTTTTGCATTTTAAATTTCATTTTTTTTTCAACAATTGAAGAGTTTATAAAATGATTATGTCGCTTTGTCCAATTTTAAATACTTTCATAAACAGTTCATAAAACAATGTGGACAATGATTTGGATATTGTGTCATTTGGAAGAATTTTTTATGGGTTTGAAACATTTTTGCATTTTAAATTTCATTTTTCTTTTCAACAATTGAAGAGTTTGTAAAATGATTATGTCGCTTTGTCCAATTTTAAATACTTTCATAAACAGTTCATAAAACAATGTGGACAATGATTTGGATATTGTGTCATTTGGAAGAATTTTTTATGGGTTTGAAACATTTTTGCATTTTAAATTTCATTTTTTTTTCAACAATTGAAGAGTTTGTAAAATGATTATGTCGCTTTGTCCAATTTTAAATACTTTCATAAACAGTTCATAAAACAATGTGGACAATGATTTGGATATTGTGTCATTTGGAAGAATTTTTTATGGGTTTGAAACATTTTTGCATTTTAAATTTCATTTTTTTTTCAACAATTGAAGAGTTTGTAAAATGATTATGTCGCTTTGTCCAATTTTAAATACTTTCATAAACAGTTCATAAAACAATGTGGACAATGATTTGGATATTGTGTCATTTGGAAGAATTTTTTATGGGTTTGAAACATTTTTGCATTTTAAATTTCATTTTTTTTTCAACAATTGAAGAGTTTGTAAAATGATTATGTCGCTTTGTCCAATTTTAAATACTTTCATAAACAGTTCATAAAACAATGTGGACAATGATTTGGATATTGTGTCATTTGGAAGAATTTTTTATGGGTTTGAAACATTTTTGCATTTTAAATTTCATTTTTTTTTCAACAATTGAAGAGTTTGTAAAATGATTATGTCGCTTTGTCCAATTTTAAATACTTTCATAAACAGTTCATAAAATAATGTGGACAATGATTTGGATATTGTGTCATTTGGAAGAATTTCTTATGGGTTTGAAACATTTTTGCATTTTAAATTTCATTTTTTTTTCAACAATTGAAGAGTTTATAAAATGATTATGTGGTTTTGTCCACTTTTAAATACTTTCATAAACAGTTCATAAAATAATGTGGACAATGATTTGGATATTGTGTCATTTGGAAGAATTTCTTATGGGTTTGAAACATTTTTGCATTTTAAATTTCATTTTTTTTTCAACAATTGAAGAGTTTCATAAAATGATTATGTCGCTTTTTCCAATTTTAAATACCGTCGTGAATGGTCTAAACAACAATGTGGACAATAATTTGGTTATTTGGTCAATTTAATACACCAGAAATGCTCCTGCATTTGAATTAGTGTCTTCAAAATTGTGGTCTATTCAAGGGTGCGGACACTTCAATCGACATCAGCTGATCGAAGAATAGAAATCGGGGCCCTTGAAACACCATTTGATGTCCGGAGAATAGATACCCAGACCCTTTTAGCACCAACATTCCCCCAGAGCCTCAGATGACCTTCACTCTAAAGGTTGTAGAAACCTCGGAAATAATTCAGAAATTATGAAATTTCAATCAATCTCGAATTATCGACATCCAGAGTGTTTTATATCGAATTCCAATGAATTTTATTACTGATAAGACAGCCAATTGCATGGAAATTTCAATTGAAATACTTCAATTCACTCGCAATTCAGTTTAAAATGCAGAAACTATCACGAACACAGTGGAATAGATCAACGTTGACACCCCCCTCCAACTCAATCAATCCCACAAATGATTTATAAACTTCTACCACCAATAATCATGCCCTCACAATAGACAAATCAATTTCACATCTATTCCGAGTGCCTTCCACCCGTGGCTATTGACACGACATAACTCCTGTGTATGGGTGTAACACCGTAGCGTTATGTATCTCGCGAGAAATCACCGCCTCATATCCATACAATGTCACGCACCTCATACTTTGTACCGCCACGTTTGCAGCGTTACTCACTGCTCCCTGATTCTTTTATAATTTTTTAATAATCCCCCTAATAATTTTTTCGTTTGCAATCTGCGTATCAAATTCAAAAAATCTCTAGTATTATTTTTCACTCCTTTCCCCTTGCCCCACCCTTATTACACGTGTTCTTCCGGTCATTAGGACATTCAGAAGGAAATAACCAATGGAAGAATAAATAAATGTAGAAATAAATGATAAAAGGGTCTGGACGTCTATTCTCCGGCCATCCGATGTTCTTTCAAGGTCCACAATTTCTATTCTTTGATCATTTGTGTCCTATGAATACGCCTCTTAATTAAAATTTCGTTGGAGTATACAATGAAAAAAATTAATCCTCGTATTTATTTTTAACACCATTAAGGATATCCAAGAGCTTTGGCCATTTTTTCTCTAGCGAAACGCTTTTCTACTTCTTAAAATCCGAAAAAAATAGAGTTTTTTTGGAGGAAGATTGACGAAATAATTTAACAAATTCAATTTTTGATATAATTTCACAAGTGGTGTTATCTAATTAAGGGCTACCAATTTACTTACATTAACCGTAATAAAATATTACAAATTTGGCTATCCCTGTTCTCAACACTGGAATTAAAATTCAGTAGCGAAGTGGTAAAACGGTTTAAGTCGACTTATCTCCCAGTTGAGTTTTTGAGGAATATTTCCGAATCTAAGGGAGATAGCGAAATTTTCGTAATTACATTTGTTGTAGGCCTCAATCGGCTCTACAAAAAAGGTTATAACAAAAATTTTGCTATCTCCATTAGATTCCGAGATATTCATTGCAAACTGGCCCACAGTCAAAATTAACTTGAACCGTTTTACCACTTCGCTGCTGAATTCTTGATTTTTCCTAATTGATCGTGAAATGTTGCACACCACAAACGCATCCCCCAACAATCTATTGCCCCCAACATGCAGACCGTCTAGTTGTCTGCAAGATACGAAACGACAGATTCGGCCTCCCCTCGAGCATAACCACACTGATACATTGAAGCAATACAATCGTGACTCCATGGGAGCGTGTTAGTCTCTCCCCGATGAATTCGTTCGATACGAATTAACCACGTCGTCGATCCACAGATCATTGCCGGGTCGTTACGGACGACCCCTTTGCGTAAAATGTCGTGGATTCGCAATCCAGGGCCAGTGCGTTGCGAATCTCCAGTCTCAACCTAGGAGAACCACTCGTCACTTGCGTCGTTGGCGGGGGGGGGGGG
>NW_021680569.1:448961-451729 GCF_001412515.2 Diachasma alloeum
TGTGTACAACTGCGCGGGAGACGAGTGTGAGATTCTCGTGGATTCCGGCGTCAAACTGCCACCGACGAACCGACACCCTCAACCCTCCCCCCTCCCCCCGCTGCTCCCTCACCCCCTCAAGGTAATGACGTGCGAACTGATATCGAATCCCTCGACTATCACAACGTCCTATAGGTAGTCAGCCATTCTCTTGTGAACAATGATGATGGAAATCAATGTGAAAATAAGATTTTTATGCTAAATATATATTATTCAACATTTTTATTGGACCAATGCTCGGGTTTTATTCAATCGTTATTTTTTACTGTCATTCTTTATCATTCGCTTGTTTCATTCATGGAAAAAATATTAAGGATAGCTAAGTATCTCTCACAGTTTGTCAATTAATTTGGTGAGAAAAATTTGGCAAAAAACATGAATATTCAGCGTCATTCAAATTTTGCAATTGTGCATTTGGAATTGTTTAAAGCTTTGGAAACATTTTTTTATGTTTGAAATCGGTTTCTGGTGAAATTCGGAAGATGAGTGAATTTGTTACGGCTTCGAACACATGATTCTTGTGGTGGAAAATTAATTGTTTATAAATTATTTATTGCAATTTTCGGAAATTGTAATTTTTTAATCATTTCATCAATCTTCTTACAAAATGAACTTTGCTATTTTGTTCTTATATTTTAAAAATGTTTTCTAGCTGTTCTATATCGAGATTCGAATTTACACCTGCAATGTTTAAATAATAAAATCATTATAAAATGGCTGGAAACTTAGGGTCTAATGGGGCTCAAATGAGAGCTCTAATGTTCGACTATAAAAGTTGAAAAGCATTTCCCTACAGAAAAAATAATTACAAAACATTTCCAAAAAACAATTAAAAACACTTTTTTATAAACAATTAATTATCATTTCGGAATTGGTTTTTTTATCGTAAATAATTCAAACAATTTTCATAATTTATCAGCATGACAGGAAAATAAAAAAAGTCCTCTTGAGTGTCTTCAATTTTTTATTTAAAAAATGAATAAAATCATGAAAAATAACCATTAATAATTTTCCTCATTTTCTTATCTTAATACCATGTAAATACTCAATTAAGTCAATTACCCCGTGTCGAGCTCTGACAAGAGCTTTTTAATTATGTTCCTTCGGGCAAATGTACATTTTATTTAATGAACAACTGAATATAAACCACGGAATTGTCGTTTCAGCATTGTCTGCACAGCTCTCTNGGGGGGGGGGGGGGGGGGGGGGGGGGGGGGGGGGGGGGGGGGGGGGGGGGGGGGGGGGGGGGGGGGGGGGGGGGGGGGGGGGGGGGGGGGGGGGGGGGGGGGGGGGGAGGGAAGGTACAGGAGAGCCAACATAGTACCGTGTACCCATAGCCGACGAGCCGACAACAATAATCGTACCTCGTATCGCTCGTGCAAGCCCGTTATCTCTCTTATCACTACGTCCGGTCTCTATCGACTATCTATGCAAATCACAGCTAATTATATTTAATTAGATTCGACTACCGAGAGCTGCTGCTCCCACCCGATTGCCACTACGTCACACATGGGAAGGGTATTGTCTGTGTGTGTGTGTTGGCGGGGGCTTTGTTCTCTTGCCAAGTTCATAATCGTGGTTTATGGACTTTTATTCGTAATTCATGATTTTAGACGTGATTATGAATTTTTTTATCGATTTTTTCATCAGTTTTTTTCGGTGAGATTAATTTTTATTGCATTTGGAAGTCGATGAGTTAGTTATCCTGAAATTTCATGTGATGATTGAACTATTGGTTTCAATTCTCAATTCATTCGAAATGCAATTCAATCGAAAGCTCTATTTTTACAATGAACTTCAAACTTATGTTATTATTTAATTTAAAAAAAATTAAAACTGAATTTTCTCAACTGTTCGATATCAGTGGAATATTTGGGAAAAGTTTCAGGGAAATTGCAAACAAAAAATGATGAAATATTTAAAAATCTATTTTTTTGAAGTTTCAATCAATTTTGGCGGCAAAAAATTCGTCAATTCCATGGAAATACTTGGAAATAATAAAATAATAATAATTCTCTGACACCCAACAAAACATGAATATTCAGTGTTAAATTATTCCAAACTTTTAATTTATTAAAAAAATCAGTTTTCATTGATTTTTCCACCGAATTGTGAATTTTCAGTAATAGAATACCTTCCAATTTCAGTGGAATTAGAATAACAATTTCCACGAACTGCACCTAAAATATCAGCCAAAAAATTTTAACCACCAAATATTGAAATATTCAAAAACCAATTCAATTCAATTCCCTCAAGTTCGTCAATCCCGTGAAAATACTTGAAAAAAAAAATTCCAAAATACCTCATTTATTGCATTTCCATTTTAAATCCCTAAACTTCCACTGAATTGTGAATTTTCAGTAATAAAGTACCTTCCAATTTCAGTGGAATTAGAATAACAATTTCCACGAACTGCACCTGAAATATCAGCCAAAAAATTTTAACCACCAAATATTGAAATATTCAAAAACCAATTCAATTCAATTCCCTCAAGTTCGTCAATCCCGCGAAAATGCTTGAAAAAAAAAATTCCAAAATACCTCATTTATTGCATTTCCATTTTAAATCCCTAAACTTCCAGATTACTAATTCACCCGAGCCGGAAATAAACCCCATAACCACCGATATACCCGAAAGACTCTGCGAAAAGAGTGAAGGCAAGCCTCTCTATCCTCTCTATTTGCACAGAGTATAGATGAAAAGAGGCATTGGCTCGGGGGTTGAAGGGC
>NW_021680569.1:451739-452816 GCF_001412515.2 Diachasma alloeum
GGGGGGGGGGGGGGGGGTGGTACAGGGAGGTTGTGCTATCGGCGAAGCCTCGTGCGACCAATGCCGCGTTCGCCTTTATCGTTTTACAACAGAAAGGCGCACATCAGTCAAGCGGTATCTCCTCACGGTTGATTTCCCGTGGCCGCCGCACACTCTCTCTCGCCCTCTCTCTCTCTCTCCCTCTCCCTCTCGTCGCCCACACCCCTTGCACCCTTCTGCCAACCACAACCCCCTTTTCGGGGGGGCTCTATCTCACTTGGGGCTCCTCTTCTCCTCTCACCTCCTCCCCCGATTCGCCCTCTCCCTCTCAGGGTTTTTCGCCTGTCCAGAAGAAAGATAGGAAAGCTATAGTTATGAAAACATATGAAATATATTCAATCTTGGGCTTTGGGTTTTGTGATAAAAGGAATCTATGGACACGGTGGCGTCTTTGCATCCTTTCTTCTTTCTTTAGAATTTCTCGTCCATTTTTCGCGGGATAAATGGGATTTTTCATTCATTTCGTGATTTATTCATTGAGATTTTGAAATTAAAATGAAAAATAATTGATTTAGGTAATACTGGGGCATAATGGGCTTGTTGATGTGTACAATATCTCTCGAACAAAAATGTAAAATTAATTAAAAATTCATTAGTCAATTTATTTCATATTTAGGTGGGGGTGGGGTCAAACGGTGTGTGTTTAATCGCCAATAACTCGAAAACGGCAGAGTGAAATTCAAAATTTCTTTTTCATTTTCGAGGTATTTTTTCAATCTTCAAATTGAGATGTGATTGCCCTAAATCGCATCGTTGGGTCAGCAGATATCGACGATTGAAGTCAGCCTGTTTTCCCTCTTTCCTTTTTCTTTATTTATTTGGGAAAAAACATCCAATTTAACATTTTAAATAATTAAAAATTGACAGAGTGAAATTCGAAAAAATTGGTGGCAATATCAAACTACTCTTTAGACCTTTAAAATGAGACCCATTTTATTCAAATCGGTTCATTTTAAATGCGGGAATTGCCAATCAATTATACAAAAATAATCGGAAACAACTGAGAATATGTTCATCCATGTATACATTTGTACGGGG
>NW_021680569.1:452826-456781 GCF_001412515.2 Diachasma alloeum
AGTTATTACGGGGGGGTTCCAAGGGAAAAGGGAACAGCATTAACGGACGTGCGAGCAACACGCTGCTATAAAGTAAAAGGGCGTAGGGGTGAGGTGAGGCGAGGAGACGAGAGACGGGGGAAGATTTTGCTTTGCTGCGTTTAACCAGAGAGTAGCCGAGCGACAGGAGTTTGTTATCGTTATCGTTTTACCCAACGTGGCCACGCTGTTGATCGCGATAGCGAATCGCCACTGCGCGCGCCCCTCTCGCTCTCTCCTCTCTTATCGTTTACCCAGGGCACCGTATGAATATATATGTATGTATATCCGCACCACTGATTCCGGTTCTTTTGGCATTCAAAGTGGGACATTAGAAATTTTTTTTCCCTTCAATTGCATGGATTTTTAGATTTTCTCATTTTTAGATCATTACTTCAATCGAATATTTTCCATCCAGTGCTGCAGACTAATTCTGAATAAAGCCAATTGTTGGTATCGATTATTTTATGAGTTTAGAGCATCGGGAATCGATTTGAGGATTTTTTTCTATTTTATTGACATTGAAATCATTTTTTGAAATCAATTTTTTAGCGGAAATAAGGAGTTGATGCGAATAAATTGATGATTTTTTAAAATCGACCTTCATATGACCTTCATAAGACCTCTAGGTGATCCGTATAGCCTTCTTGACCCCTGCATAGCCCTCATGTGAGCCTTAATGAACTGATTACGACCTCCATATGACCTTGAAAGGCTTTCTGACCCTTTACACAGCTTGATGTTATTGAGGAATTTTGCAACATAAAAATTATTGGCCATTCATGAAAGACCATGATAAAATGGCTTTTTCATTTAATTTAGTAATTCAACGCATAAGTATTAATTATGGATGCCGCTGATCTTTAATCAAATGCTCAATTCAAAACCTTTTTCAATTTTTTTTAGGAAAAATAAGGGGTTGACGGTGTGAATAAATTGATTTTTTTTTAATCGATCCACATATGATCTTCATAAGACCTCTAGGTGATCCGTACAGCCTTCTTGACCCCTACATAACCCTCATGTAAGCCTGAATGAACTGATTAAGACCTCCATATGACCTTGAAAGGCTTTCTGACCCTTTACACAGCTTGATGTTATTGAGGAATTTTGCAACATAAAAATTATTGGCCATTCATGAAAGACCATGATAAAATGGCTTTTTCATTTAATTTAGTAATTCAACGCATAAGTATTAATTATGGATGCCGCTGATCTTTAATCAAATGCTCAATTCAAAACCTTTTTCAATTTTTTTTAGGAAAAATAAGGGGTTGACGGTGTGAATAAATTGATTTTTTAAAAATCGATCCACATATGATCTTCATAAGACCTCTAGGTGATCCGTATAGCCTTCTTGACCCCTACATAACCCTCATGTGAGCCTGAATGAACTGATTAAGACCTCCATATGACCTTGAAAGGCTTCCTGACCCTTTACACAGCTTGATGTTACTGAGGAATTTTTTAACATAAAAATTATTGCTCATTAATGAAAGAATATGACAGAATGCCGCTTTTTCATTCAATTTACTATAAAAATTATAATTAAATTGAAATACAATTCTCGTGATCCGGAAATAGAATCCAGAAATTCCGGCGAAAAAAAAAAAATCTGAATAATAAAAGTACGTACACCTATGCCTGAGAGAAGGTGCTGAATCGCGTGACTCAACAAATTCTCGCGTGGGAGAGACACGAGCTGCACGATTCGTCCGCGTTTTACCGCATCGCATTCCCTAATTTTCTGGAACGAAGATGAGAAGCAAATAAAAGACAAGAAGGGAGAATGAAAAAAAAAATGGTGAATTAAGGCAGAAGGATTCGCCAATCAGCGAATGGCTTTCTTCATCAAGGCAAGACGATGAAAATAATTGTCACAGGAGGATTGATCGACTCCTGTGCGATAAAATGATAGATAACGTGGGGTAGAAATCGAGAAATTGGATGATTAAAAAATTGTTGATGAGGAGTCGAATGATGGAAAGCAATTAATCGTTTTACCACGATTCAAACAGCGATAATATATCGATCAGACGCTATCGGCTAGCCAACGCGTGTGTATGTTCCTCAGTTAGTCAAGAGGTGGGTGAAGGGGGGGGGGTCGTCGAATGCACCGGAGTGTAGAGACGCTGTAGATTATCGATCTAACCATTCATTATCGAGTACACCAGTCACCGGTGTACGCCTTTCCAAACGAGATTCTTATCGTTTTAATCAGTCAATATCTCGGGGGAATCAATCATGAGAATTTAAATAGAAAAGTCATGGGTATCAGTGGGATAGAATCAATTTATCTACAATTTGAAAAAAGGTTATTCAGAGTTATGCGGAGTTTACGTAAGGGCCAGGAAGGCTTTAAACGACACCCGGAGGTCTCGGGAAGGTCGCGTGAGGGTCAATAAGAAAATCATTAACCAGCGGAAATAAATTGTCTCCAAACCACTCCAACCCGCCATTCCCACCATGAACTTCTTAGTTTTCTTCGAAAATAAAAAATTGAAGAGGTCAGGAAGCCTTCCAGGATCATAGGGGGGTCTTATTGACTTCATTCAGGGTCACATCAAGGTTAAGAGGAGGTCAGGAAAGCTATAAGCAAACAAACAATCTTCAACCCACTCCAATTTTCACTGCACGCCCTCAGCCTCTTATTTTCCCTCGAAAAAAGAAATTTAAAAAAGGTCAGGAAGCCTTTAAAGGTCATGCGAAGGTCTTATTGAGTTCACTCAGGGCCACATCAAGGTTATGTGGAGGTCAGGAAGGTTATAAACGTCACCTAGAGGTCTTATCAAGGTCAAATCAACCTCCAGTGCACACCTCAACCGCTTATTTTTCCTCGAAAAAACATAAAAAGATTAGGAAGCCTTCAAGGGTCGCATGAAGGTCTTATTGAGTTCATTCAGGATCACATCAAGGTTGTGTAAAGGTCAGGAAGGCTATAAACCTCACCCAGAGGTTTTATCAAGGTCTCATGAGGGTCAATAAAAAAAATCATCAACCACTGCAAACAAATAATTCCCAACCCACTCCAATCCTCATTTCACACCATCAACATCTGACGCTCTTACTTCCCTAAAAAAAAATAAAAAAAAATAACAGCAATAAAAATGTGAAACGTGACGAACGACTAGTTTTCGCACGCGTCATTCGCACACACACACACACGCACACACACACAACACGACGCATGATAAAGTTTTTACGATGGCTCTCCTTAGTGCAGAGGCTTATAACACCAGTTTTATACGCGGTTATTTGTGTGTTCCACCTTTATTCCTCGACTCCCCACCATTCCTCATTTTTTCCAGCGCCGAGACTCGGCTGGCCTACCTACCCTTGGCCTCCCACGATAGCTCCAGATCTCCAGAGAGAGCGAAAGAGACAAAATCCCTTTTTACATACCCCCTCCCTCCCCTCCCCTCACCCCACCCCCACGTCACGAGCTTGATACGATCGGTCTGCGACCGGTATCTCATTCCCGTTTTACCTCATCGTCTTCCTCGGACCCTTTATCTCATTCTTTTCTGGATTATTTCGGATTATCGTGAAAAAAAATCGCAAAAATTCTCTAACCAGTGAACCCCAACGAGAGCTACTTGAGGATTATATCGTTCGATCTTGTATATACCCGGCCATAGGGATATCAACTTTCGCAACATATTTCTCATATATTTTTTTTTACTCTCTTCATTTTTACATCCGTCTGTAATGCGATCGAATTTCACTGGCACTTGGGGAAATTATTTTCTTTTTTGACGTCCAAAGGTGAACATTTTTTTTTTTCATGTTTAATGCGCTTTTTATTCTCTCGTTTTAGATTAAAAAACATCTCGTCTTGTCGTTATCATTTAATTAAAGAATTAACGGTGGTGGATATTGACGGGAGATGAGCGATGTATTTGTGCGATGCTGCGGGAGATTCTCCGGTCGAAATGGG
>NW_021680569.1:456811-464945 GCF_001412515.2 Diachasma alloeum
GGAGGGGGCGGAGGAGGGGAAGGGGTGTGTGGACGACACGATGACGGATAAATGTGGTTATCGAGTGATCTGGGGGGCGTCCGTGAGTGCTATCGTTGGTGGCTTGCCGCGATAAGGTGCGCCCAGTTTCTCCTCAACGATAAATTAACCATCCGCAATCTCGTGTGACCCAGGCCTTCCATCCTCAATTCCAAAATCAAATGGCATCATACTGCAAATGCATTTGGGTGGTATCGAGATTATGCGCGCTCGGAATGTCTTATCCGACGATACATTTGCAACATTAAGTGAATATTGGTAGAAAATTGTTGATATTTCAGGGAGTATTTTAATAGGTTTTCGGGGTCACATTTGACGGGGGCACATTTAACTGAGAATTATGATTTTTAGGGAATTTATCGCGTTTGGCGAGATGACAAGATTGAAGTTTGAAAATTAGACTAAAAACGGAAATTTCGTTTCAATTTCAGTAGCGAAGCGGTAAACCGGGTTAAGTCGATTTTTACTATTGGCTAGTTTTTGACGAATATCTCGGAATCTAAAAGAGATAGAAAGATTTTTGTCACGACCTTTTTTGTAGAGCTAATAGAGCGTTATAAAAAAAGTCATGAGGAAAATTTTGCTATCTCTCTTAGATTCCGAGATATTCAGCAAAAACTGGCTAATAGTCAAAATCGACTTAACTCGGTTTACCGCTTCACTACTGATTTGAAGAACTAATTCTCGCGACAATTATTTAAAGGGGTCATAGTGAATTCAATTCAGGAAGAAAATGATGAAATGTTAAATTTCACTGAAGAATCAAAAGAATTGAAGAATTAATTATTTAAAGGTGTTCACTGTTGAAAAAAATGAAAATTCGACATTTTTGAAGCAGCAGGAAGCCCAGAATTCCCTAAATTATCTCAGTTTTCAATCAACACATAACTATTCACTAATTAATTACCGCGAATTTACAATTAATTGAAGATTAAAAAATACATTCACCTCACTTTTCCAGATTTTAATTAATTGATCTGAAATTCACAATTTGCCTTAATTTTCTCATAAAATTTTGAGTGACAAAAATCCTTGAAATTCCACTGAAATTATAATGCGATAAAAATTTCCATCAAGTACCCGTAATTTCATGCAAAAACATTTAATCAGCGCAATAAAGACACCGTAATAAAACATTTTAATAAAATTTTTATGCCCAATAATTCTGTCGAAAATGGAAAACACTCGATACAAAGTAAACATCACGAGAATTTACTCGCGGATTAACCTCATCTCGTCTTATCCACGTTGTATCGTTAATTTTATTGTTGAGAGAATTGGATGGAGTAAAAAATTGTTTATAGAGGGGAAACGCGGACGGGGCCCTCCTCGGAGACTTGGAGTGGACGTAGCACGCGAAAACTGGTTCGCGTTGAGCGTCAGATTGCCAAGATAGTTCGAGTTTTATATGCGCGTTCGTTCCCCCGTTCGGCGGGGAGGGGGGGAGGGGGGAGAGTGGCCTCAACTCAGTCGCGTATCATCCGGACCCATCGCTCTCCGGAACGGACCGTGTGTGTGCGACCAATGGGTTTTCTTGAGGAATACTTTCGAGTTGGGAATCTTTTCGATGGGCGAGTGCGAAATTCGGTTTTGGAGATTTTTACGGGAATTGGGGAGGTGGATAATTGGGTTTTTGGGGGGTGGGCTCATTGGAAAAATGAGAAAAGTATGGAATATGCATTTATTTAATTTTTTTTAAATTATTTTTAATTTTTTAATTTTTTAAAAATATTATTTCTTTGAAATTCAATATATGTTTTTTTATTAAAGAAGAAATGTGAATTAATCATTGAAATATTCATAAATTTCAAATATTTTCGTCGTTACAACTAATGAAAAGTGAACTTTCATTAAATAAAACCCAATTTATTTAACTATACCATCGAACTGAAATTGAGATTCCCTTAAAAATTTCATTCTTGCAATTCCAGAGAGATTTCTTAGTCTATGATTCTAAAATCAAGAAATCTACAATTTTTTGCTAATAACTTGCATCTTCAAGTTAATTACCATTGTCAGTTACATTAAACAAAATCCAATTTATTCACTCGTCCCATCGATTTGAAATTCAAATTCCCTTCAAAATTTCATTCTTAAAATTTCGAAAGAATTTCCTATCACTCTATAATTACAAAATCACTTCTCCATCCCTCGCAATACAATAAAAATGACAGTAATTTCAACCCCAACCCGTCCTCAGTGTTTTGAAAAGAAAAATCGTGAAATATCGAGTAAAAAAACAGGGAAGTGTTATATTTAATTTATTTTGGAGATTTTTACGGGAATTGGGGAGGTGGATAATTGGGTTTTTGGGGGGTGGGCTCATTGGAAAAATGAGAAAAGTATGGAATATGCATTTATTTAATTTTTTACAAATTATTTTTCATTTTTCAATTTTTTAAAAATATTATTTCTTTGAAATTCAATATATGTTTTTTTATTAAAGAAGAAATGTGAATTAATCATCGAAATATTCATAAATTTCAAACATTTTCGTCGTTACAACTAATGAAAAGTGAACTTTCATTAAATAAAACCCAATTTATTTAACTATACCATCGAACTGAAATTGAGATTCCCTTAAAAATTTCATTCTTGCAATTCCAGAGAGATTTCTTAGTCTATGATTCTAAAATCAAGAAATCTACAATTTTTTGCTAATAACTTGCATCTTCAAGTTAATTACCATTGTCAGTTACATTAAACAAAATCCAATTTATTCACTCGTCCCATCGATTTGAAATTCAAATTCCCTTCAAAATTTCATTCTTAAAATTTCGAAAGAATTTCCTATCACTCTATAATTACAAAATCACTTCTCCATCCCTCGCAATACAATAAAAATGACAGTAATTTCAACCCCAACCCGTCCTCAGTGTTTTGAAAAGAAAAATCGTGAAATATCGAGTAAAAAAACAGGGAAGTGTTATATTTAATTTATTTTGGAGATTTTTACGGGAATTGGGGAGGTGGATAATTGGGTTTTTGGGGGGTGGGCTCATTGGAAAAATGAGAAAAGTATGGAATATGCATTTATTTAATTTTTTACAAATTATTTTTCATTTTTCAATTTTTTAAAAATATTATTTCTTTGAAATTCAATATATGTTTTTTTATTAAAGAAGAAATGTGAATTAATCATCGAAATATTCATAAATTTCAAACATTTTCGTCGTTACAACTAATGAAAAGTGAACTTTCATTAAATAAAACCCAATTTATTTAACTATACCATCGAACTGAAATTGAGATTCCCTGAAAAATCTCATTCTTGCAATTCCAGAGAGATTTCTTAGTCTATGATTCTAAAATCAAGAAATCTACAATTCTTTACTTATAACTTGCATCTTCAAGTTAATTACAATTGTCAGTTACATTAAACAAAATCCAATTTATTCACTCGTCCCATCGATTTGAAATTCAAATTCCCTTCAAAATTTCATTCTTAAAATTTCGAGAGAATTTCCTATCACTCTATAATTACAAAATCACTTCTCCATCCCTCGCAATCCAATAAAAATGACAATAATTTCAACCCCAACCCGTCCTCAGTGTTTTGAAAAGAAAAATCGTGAAATATCGAGTAAAAAAACAGGGAAGTGTTAAATACCGTCACTAAATCCCGTGTTGTGCTTTTTCGGGCAATTTGGTGTGTCACTGAAATAATCGAGCGATGGCTCTTTCGCACGGCTCCAGTTTCAAGTAGGTGTGAACGGGCAACAGGTGCCACAGCGTTCACCACACTCCTGGGCATTAACGATGTCCACGCGTGGATATTCCCCAAATAAATTCAATTAATTCCCCTTTTTTATTTATTTATTTTTTCTCATCGAGGAAAAGAAAACACTGCAATGGGAAAGTGAATGTCATACTCTCCACCTTCCTCACGGGTAGTCTTTTTCTCCTCTGCAATACAGAGACTCAACTCCTCATCCCGATACCTCCTCTTTTCCCTCGAATGTAACGCGCGGAGCCTCGGGGCTGTGTGCGTTGCGATCTACTATCGCTCGTTACACTTATGCAACTGAGATTTATTGGTCGTGATTATGCGCGAATGGAAGTACGGAGGAGGGACTCGCCCTCGGCAGCTCTGTCTCACTCTGTCTCTACGTGGTTTGAAGAGAGTGGAGGAGATCCATTTCATGGTGAGGTAATAAACGTACGAGGTGGATCGACGTATGACTTTCATCGTGCTGTGTTTATATTGACACAATGGCATTCTTTCAGGCGTTGTGATTGTTCTCACGGGGGAAAAAAAAATTGTGGAAAAAAATTTTTTTTCGCGATGCAGTCGTAGATGTGGGGTCGACAATGACCCCGATGGATAGCATTGTGACGAGCCCTTTTACTTGTTTCAACTTTTTTTACTTGATGAATGATTTTTTAGTGATAAAATCTATTATAAATTTTAGAATTTTAATTTATTTATTTATTTTTATTTCTTTATTTCTTTTTTAATTTATTTTTTATAATAATTTATTTATTATAATTTTTAATCTGATAATTTAATAATAATAATAACTTTAAGAGACCCTTTCTTTTTATTATTATTATTTTTGTTTTTATTATTATTTTACTGTATTTAATTATTTATTATTATTATCAATAAATAAATTATTATTTATTTATAATAATAATAATAAATACTTAAATCTGTTATAAATTTAAATTTATAATTTGTTTAAATTCATAATCTCTTTCAACTTTGATTCAAAAGAGTAAATTCATTGATATATATTGACACAATAACATTCGTTCAGGCGTTATTGATTTAACATCTTCAAATTCTCCCAAAAATCGATAAAAATCCTCTCCTCCACACCGTATCATATTCCACTCTCCGTAAATCATTGTATATGGGTTATCCCACTGCGTTTCTCCAATCACACTCACCATCTACGTCCCAAGTAACGCGATAATTGTGAAATATTAATAATAATGAGGGGGGAAAAAAAAAATACACCAGTGACACCGAGTAGGTAGTGTCCAGTATCCCGAGGTGAGATCAACACTTTCCTATAACAGAATATCACGTCAAGCTACTTTATCACGATTATTTATTCACTCGGCAGTATCTAATACGTTAATTCGTCACCTGCTAAACCCAGTCACTTATTATCTCATGTTGCTAATACTCTCGCCTCTTCTTAAATATTCTCATTACTCATATCTATCGGCAATCGCGTTGCCTCTCTTGCTTCGACTATCCGGGGGAATTATTTATGATAGTTTATCGTGAGTTATTGCAGGCGACTAGTTGTTTTTTTCATAGTTCCAATTTTTCTATTATTTTTCGGAGAATCATTATTTTCAATGGTAATTATTAATTATAGCAATATTTATGACATGTTCATAATATTATTATTATTAATGAATTTGAATTGATGAAAATCAAGTCATTAAATAATTGTGAATTCAGACTACACTATAGATTCAACCATTTTCAATCGTCAAATTTGTCAATTAAATTGCGTGAGAAAAATTAGAATTTTTTTTAACATTAGTTGTTTATAAATAAATCGTTAAAATTGTTTGAACCTTCGGAAACCTTATTTTTTATGAATCTGTCAAGATTCCGAACAAATTATCTTTACGGTGAAAAATTGATTGTTCATAAATTATTTGTAGAACATGCTCGTAATTTCCAAAAATTGCATTTTTTAAATTTATTCATCGATCTTCCCACAAAACTAAACTTTCGAATTTTGTTTTCACATTTGTCAAGTGGTTTCTAACGGTTCAATATCAAAATTAAAATGCAAATAACCTGCAAAGTTTAAATAATCAAATAATTGCAAAAAGTCAAAAGCCAAAGTACTTGAATATTCCTAAATTGAAAAAATTAAGTCATGAAAAAAAATGATAAATTCATTCTTTACTTGACAAAAGCATTTGTTGGAAAAAAAATATTCTGCGTCCCGTAGTGGCGACGCCAGTGCAGTTCGAGATAAAGCAGTGATAGTGAGATCAATGAAGGCGATAGCCAAAGTTATTACCGGATAGAGTGAGCGAGACGGAGTGGGAGCGTTAGGGGAGGGGGAGGGGGGTGAGAGGGGAGTTGGATAAAAAAGGAAGGTGGCGTTAAGCGAATGCGAGTCAGTGAGACAGAGATAGAGATAGTTAAACTCGGTGAAACAGTGGTTGTAGGAGCTCTTGTGTGTACACGAGTACTTCTCTGTAGTCGAAGGGAGTGGTAAAAGGTAGTGGGAGAGCGAACTCGCTCGGACCAGAACCCCATGCGATAAGCAGAAACAGTTATCAAGAAATGGAAATGACTGATAAAAACCTCCGACACTAGTGTACGGGCACTAAGCCACGGCTGTTTTTAATAACACATTAAGATTTTTCTTTATTTCAGGGTGTTTGTGGTTGTAATTTTAGGAATGTGCGGAATTCTTCGTCTCGATGGAAAATTCTGCCAACATTTGTTTAACATTTTTTTTCTCTTTAAAATGTTGAAAATGTTGAGAACACTATATTTTCATTTTTCAATCGTTGATCACTTGAGATTGGCAGAGTGAAATCTGTCAACTTTTTTTTGGTTTTGAAGGTATTTTTGTAGGCTTTGAAATGAATTGTGAGCCAGTGAAATCGCGTCATTTTGTCAGGAGATAGCGGTAATTTAAGAAGTGCACCTAATTTTCTATTAAAAAATTTAATACCTTGGAATTAATTGAATTTTGGGTTTAATCACCTGAAATATTTTTAACAAATCGCTTCGGACTTGATTGTCATCCTCGCGGAATTCTTCATCTCGCTGGAAAACTTCGTCAACATTTATTTAACATTTTTTTTCTCTTTAAAATGTTGAAAATGTTGAGAACACTATATTTTCATTTTTCAATCGTTGATCACTTGAGATTGGCAGAGTGAAATTTCTCAACTTTTTTTTCTTTTTGAAGGTATTTTTGTAGGCTTTAATTTAAAATTTGAGCCATTGAAATCGCGTCATTTCATCAGGAGATATCGCTAATTTAACAAGTGCATTTTATTTAATTTTCTATTCAAAAATTAGATTCCTTAGAATCAATTGAATTTTGGAGTTTAATTACTTGAAATAGTTTCAATAAACTACTTCGGACTTGATTGTCATCCTCGCGATTTCGAGGCAAATGAGTTGATGTTGAGAGGCGCGTGTAATGACCGAGTACGTGAATTCATATGAAAGCTGAAGTCAGTGTGTTGCGGCCAGTGGACTAAAGTAATCAGATGTTATCACTCGGCACGACGATTGGCCGGAGATCGCTTATCCAACGGAGACCGGATAAATGTACTACCCGTCTCGTTGTCTTTTACCCTCTGTACAACACGGGTTTTTGAAGGACTGAGAGTATTTTCGAGAATTGCGCGAGCTTTTCAGCAGCGCGAAATTTTTTTTCAACTGGTAAAAAACGAAATCAAACACTTGCTGTTGAGAATTGTAGTTTACATGGTACTTTCCTCTGATGAAATTCTAATCAGCGGAAAATATCTCCAGTTTATCGCTATTCGGTGATTTTTCCGTGACATTGGAGACGATAAGATTATGCTAAAAGATGGAAAAGCCCTATTCTCACTGGGTAAGAGTTGGGTGACGGTAGCCTCTCTCACACACGCGCTGAATTATATGCATGTGGAGGTGGAGTGATGCAGTATCGGGTCTGCTATCTCGTGACATTGAAGAGTCCGGTACCACATGTATATGTATATCCAGTGAGTACTACAAGTGAGAGAGAGCTGTATAGCGCAACCTGCCGGCACCCACAGAGATACGTCCCAACAACTTTGCTACGTTTAGTTATGACGTCTCAGATAACTTGACTTTAGTTGGTCACCATCTTTATCGGCGATGGCCTCGTCACACGGGTGAACGTTTATTCCAACTATTTAAGCGACGGGCTATTCAGAACTCTCAAAAGTATGTGGAAAAAGTGAAAACTGAGAAACCGTTTTTTTTGGCCCCAGCCAAAGGGTCAGATTTTCGGGTTTTCCGGGGCAAGTGGATTTTCGCCAAAATCGAATTTTTTAGCCGGGTGAACGTTGATTCCAACTATTTAAGCGACGGGCTATTCAGAACTATCAAAAGTATGTGGAAAAAGTGAAAAATGAAGAAATT
>NW_021680569.1:465160-476441 GCF_001412515.2 Diachasma alloeum
ACTGAGAAACCGTTTTTTTTGGCCCCAGCCAAAGGGTCAGATTTTCGGGTTTTCCGGGGCAAGTGGATTTTCGCCAAAATCGAATTTTTTAGCGGGGTGAACGTTGATTCCAACTATTTAAACGACGGGCTATTCAGAGCTCTCAAAAGTACGTGGAAAAAGTGAAAACTGAAAAAAAAAAATTTCCCCCGGAGCCAAAGGGTCAGGAAAGTCTGAATTTTTGGAAAGTTTGAATACAAGTCCTGCTTACAACTAACAAGTGCTCAAATGGGACATAACCAGAGGTAGAAAGGTCTCGGAAGCACTTGGGAAGAGGCTTCCCAAGACCTATCCAGTTCTGAACGGAAAGACCTCAGTAGAACTTGTCAGGTCCAATTATTCGACTCGGGGCAAATTCCCCCACCGCTAAAAGCCCCGAAGAATGGTTGGTATTCATTCCTCTCTCGTCTCCTAATCAAAAAATTAATCTCCTATCTGTTAGAACGCATATAACAATCGAGATAAATATTTCTCTTTTGCAAAGAGAATAACTTATCCATGTACATGCACATGTATGTGGTAGTCTGGGTGCTCGTTTGGCGACATACATGAATTATTCATGGACAACGTTTCCTCATACAGCTCGAACGCTCTTCTGAGAACGTGGCAGGACACAGGAAAGTGCCTGATAACCATCTCCTTTCCTTCTCCATCTCTCTTTTGAGCCTCGACTGAGTCACATTGGTATTCGTCGCTACATACCCAACGAGAGTGTCATTCCTCACCGATTACAAGTAAATATGATTTTATTCCCATTGTTTACAAAATATATATATTTTTTTTCCCTCTTGCTCTCCCAACTCTCATTTGCAAACATCGAGTCACAGAGGGAAGAAATAAAATTTGCACTGGGTTGGGTACATTCTGCTGAGGGAGAGTGGATATCTGATGATTTGCTCATGGTGTGTGGGGTTATTATACTTATGAGCGACACGAAGAAGGATAAAAAGCCGATGGATAATATCGGTTTTAGGTCTGTGTGCATGTGGCCAGGAGTCGAGGGTATCGCATGGCTGGGATCTTATCATATTCGACAATCTGGCATCCTATTTCACTATCTCTTTGGGCATCTATACTATATTCCCTTCTACTACACCACCCCCTCCCCCGTTCTTGCGGAATTTACGTATTTCACTGGGAGGGTTTTTCGCCAGTTTTGGATGAATAATTCAATTTTTTTGAGAGCAACATTTTTATGATTTTGAGATAATTAATTAATTAGTGTGGTTAGGAGAATTTGGGATGATTGTTCATTTTTAATTGATTCGTTAATTACTACGGTGATTTTAATTAATTCTGCAATTATTTTTTTCAATAACTTAAAAATTTGACGGGAATTTTGATGATTTACTCAAATAATTTGTCTCAGTAACAATGATTTACTCATCAGCATGAGAGTAGTTTTCAATAAGTGATGATTTTTACTCGTATTGGACCGATTAATGCATAAAAATTATTCGACTGAAAGTGAAGAATTCATTTTTTGAAATTGACAAACCAATGGAAATGTTAAAGGCACATTTTTACTGTTCATTTCAAATCAATTAATAACTGCAATGATTTTAATTAAATTGACAATGATTTTTTTCAATATATTCAATAACATTCACATTAAACCGATTAATGATTTCAATTCAAAGCATAAAAAATCCTTCAACGCGATATTACGCTAATCTTTTTCCTAATAAATCTAAACCACTCGTCATCAAAATAGTTCAATAATAAAGAAAACAGTCTCAACATTTTAATTATTCAAATGCAAATTTTTCATCAATTGAATAATACCTAATATTTAGTCATGATTATATATTTCAAATCAATTAATAACTGCAATGATTTCAATTAAATTGTCAATGATTTTTTTAATAACTGAAAAATTTGATTTAAATGTCGACGATCAATTCAAATAATTTCCTTCACCAACAACTAAATAACTAAATAATAATTTACTCATCATCATGAGAATAATTTTCACCATCCGACGATTTTTATTCACATTGACCCGATTAATAATCGCAATGCAAAGCATAAAACCCCTCCAACCCGATATTACTCTCCCATTTTTCCTGATGAATATAAATCGAACGTCTGGACGCGCTGCGATACAAATCGAGTAGAAGTGTGCTACAGCGGTTGGCGGGGCCGGCAGGGGGGAGGGGGGAGGGGTGGGTGGTCTCCCTCACCCACCGGGTGAATGGGGGAGGTGGAAGTTTTGGTGGAGGGGAGCCTTGAGAGTTGCGGCGCCACTGGACGAAGATAAGGGACAGCGTTATCGGAGCTGCGCGGCTGTTCTTATCGGCGATCGCTCCTCCATTCGCCCTCCATCCCTCTCTGCTCTACCTATACCTCACCTCCTTCCATCCCCCCGCCAGTTGCCTCGCCGTTACGCCGCGCGTATATACCCACCCGGGGCGATGTTATCGTCTAACTAGCTCCAGCTACTGATTCTATCTCGGTATGCCTGGCTCTGTGCGAGAGACTGAGCGAGAGAGGGGGATCGGGGAGGAAACGCTTGGGACATTCGAGTCAAAATGAAAGATACATTATGTCAATAATATTTCGGGTAAATCATTTTCAGGGAATACAACATTTTGTTAATGGATTTTATTTATTCGATTTGCAATATTACTTCATTTCTTTCTAATTAACTGGTGCATAATTTGGTAGTTTATTAATGATTTATTTCTAATTATCTTCAAGTAAATTTTCTTTATATTAAAACTATAAAATTGAAAAAAATTATTTTTCACGAATTTTAATTACTCATTTTTGGCATGATCAAATGATAATTTGTTGAGTAATTAACGATTCGTATTCAGAAGAATTTTCTTTACCATGAACTAATGAAAGTAAAAGTTAATAGGGAAATTTCAATTATTTATGTTTAACGAAAATAGATAAATCATCTCAAATAATTTATTGATTGATTAACGATTAACGATTTATTTTTAATTCCCTTCAAGTAAATTTTCTTTATATTAAACAATAAATTTAAAAAAAATCATCAATTTTGATGATTTGTTTTGCAAAATCAAAGAATTTTTTTTAGTAAAATTCATTATTTTAAATAATTTGTTAATTAATTAACAATTAATTAGCAATGTCTTTCCAGTAAACTCATGAAATTAAAAATTAATATGTGAAGTTATAAAAATTGAGAGAATTACAGTGATTTATGTTTTACGAAATCAGATGAATCGTCTCAAATAATTTGTTGATTGATCAACGATTCATCTCTAATTATCTCCACGTAAATTCGATGAAAAAAAAAAATAAACAAGAGGCGGGAAATCACTGAGAGGAATGTCAATTGCTTGGGCTGTTTAACATGACGCGTTATAACTCCCCCGTCGATCAAGTACACGTACTTGAGGCTTATATACATCTACGTACGATCTCGTTTGCCTCATCGTGCTGGTCGGGCACATACGCCATTGGCCTATCGCTCAGATATGTTAATTTCCACGGCGCCTGTATTACTTACAGCATCCTCCGTTCGTCCTCCCCCNCATCCTCCGTTCGTCCTCCCCCCCCTCCCCCCCCCCCCCCTCCCCCTCCTCTTTCTGTCCCGGTACAGACACCATTGAAATTAGATCGTGGCGTCGTCACTGACGCAATATCCCTTTTTTTACATTTTTTCTTCGCTTAAAACTCCTACACTCTTCGATACCAATCACTTCAGTCGTTACTTCGAACTGATTTTATGGAGTCAATAAAATTATTAGTTTTTATTAATAATTAGGCGGAGTTGATTATTTTGTTTTTATTGTCATTAAAAAAAAAATTACGGATTCTATTTAGTTATTTATTTGTTTTTTTAGGGAAAGGGGAATGCGATCTGATTTGAATTTCAATAAAAATCTAATCAATTTCATTTGGATGAAAATGATATATTTGTTACCAGAAAAATATTTCCTAATATTCAGGGATTTTTATTGGAATTTAATGAGTTATTTCACTGCAGTTATTTCAATTATTCAATGAATTATTTCTTCAAAAAACATCTGAAATAAATAATTTTTTCCATTAAAAATTATCTCATTTTTTTGTGAAGATTGTTTATTGCAAATTGATTAATTTTATGGAGTTGATGATTATCATAACTTTTATTATCATTTTATTAATTTCTTATGAATTAAACTGATTTACTTAATTTATTTTTTGGAGAAGGTACAGAACTATTCAATAGCTGAGGAAATATTTTATTTATTCAAAAACATCTGAAAATATTACATAATTTGCCAAGTGATTAATTGATGAATTTTCATAAAATATCTTGAAATTAAAAATAAAGTGCAATTTTAATGCGAGCGAGGGGAAATACGAGGGGGTGGGGGTGGAGAAAAATCCGGCTCTGGAGGTGTGCTATCTGCGTAGATAGGATGAGAAAAACACTCATTTTTATACCGTCAAAATGTGTTATCTCACCCGTGCGGCTCGCCCCCGCCCCCTCCTCTCTCTCTCTCTTTCTCTCTTCTTCCCACCCTCGCGCGCTCTTCACTCGTGAGGCTCACCCCTCAGGGGCGGAATTAACTCGCTACCCAGATATATCCAACGTTTACCCCCGCACACACATTCACACGGATTTTCTGACTTCTCCATATTCCTCACCCCCTCCTCCTCCTCCACCCCCTCTCCCCGGTCTCGCCCGGACATTCGTATCGTCTGCTAGTCGTCTGTGCGACGGGGTCAGCTCATCTATTCATGTGATTCATATCAAAAATTCTGTTTTTAATTGAGAACATGATGACATAAAACTTCAATCTCAATTATGAATTTTAAAACGATCCGTTTTGCCCGATAATTCCATAAATAAATAATTTTTCGTTAAATTAAGAACATGTCTCAATAATTATAATTATAATTTTATTAAAATGTTTTTTTTTCTAATCGGCTGATTCCGTTTTCAATTGAGACAAGATGTTAATTTAAGAGAACAAATCGTTCTTTTTTCCTCTTCTAATTTGAGTTAATTAGTATAAAAGACGGGGAGGATAACAAGGAGGTTAATTCCTCCCCCAGTTAAAAAAAACATTTTTAATAACAAGACACTTCTATTCACCTGATCCATACGAAAAATTCAGTTTTTAATTGAAAACATGATAACCTGAAACTTCACCCTTTTAATTTAAAATTAAAAAATGATCTGTTTCGCCCCGACATTCCAGAGATAAATAATTCCGTGGAATAAAAAAATTTCGTCTAAAACAATCCGTTTTGCCCCGACATTTTAGAAACAAATAATTTTAAGGAATTGAATTATTGTCATCTGTGTTTCAAAAATGCAGGACAAAATGTTGATTAAAAAATTTTTTTTCTTCTACTTTAGTTTGATTAGCATGAAAAAGGGGGCGGAGGGGGGGGGGTTGATTCATCCCCCAGTTAAGAGAAAAGACATTCTTAATAACACGACACTTATCGTACTTTCGGACTTTGAGGGTTTTTTTTCTGGGTTGAATTAATCCAGGGGTTGAACTAAACGGTCCTCCCTCTTCATCCTGTCCAATTTGTCACCGTTGGAGTTGGAAAGTATTTAAAAAGTTGACTCGAGAGAGTGGATAGCCCCCAGGCCAATGCCTCCTAATCTTCTTTCTTATTTTACTCCGGGACTGATGTCACCCTTCTTCTTTTTCCACTTCACCCTCTGGACCCTGACTGTCACTTCTTTTTAAGCACCATGTCATGAGAGATGAGGAGAAAAAAAGAAACGGAAATTTATGAGTTATTACGGTTTTGCGTATCAGCTGGGTTATCTTTCGATTATCGGGGGAAATAATCGTGTGAAAAATGATGTTCTCGCTGGTTTTGAGAGGAATAACAATTCGGGGAGGGAAAATGTAGCTTCTGGGGTTGGAAATGTTGTTCTCACGGGGGAAAGTATGAAAATTTATTTACCTGAATGATTTTTTTCATGACATTTTGCATAACAAAATTGAAAAATTGAAATTTCATGGACAATTGACTTATCATTCTCTAAAGAGTCACATTAAATTCGATTTGGGAAAAAATCGTGGAGTTTATTGAATTTTGAGTGAAATTTGAAATTCAATTTTTTGTATGGCAAGAAGACGAGAATTCTCAAACTAACTTCAATTTTCAATCAACATATGAATATTTACTATCAATTTACACTCAGTTAATAATTAACTGATAATTCAAGGATATATTCACCGAAATTTTCATGATTTCTATTAATTTTTATGGAATGATTGAACTGAAATATCCTCCTTCCACCGTTTTTCCCACGAAATTCCTCGGAATGTCCGTGGAATAATGTGACAAAAATTCCCAACTACACCGGAAACATCAGTACAAAATTTTCACCCGTGAGCAACTGTTACATCTCCAATCAGATTCCCCCATTCGAGAAAGCCTCACCCAATTTCATCAGGAAATTTCAAATGAAATCCATCTAGACCACTTTCACTCCAATAATCCCCGGAACCACCTTTACATTCATTCCAAATCGTGCCCAATGGCGTTAGCCCAAAAAAAATGCCAAATGTATCGACGAATCGTGAAATCGATAACTGTAAATCATAATTCAACTCCTCCGAAACGGTATAAATTTTGTACATAATATTTATCTTATATTCACTATCCGGAGAACTCGGTGAGAGATCACTTGTACTGGCATAAACTCCCCTTGGTTTTAGGATTGGGTATTGTTGGGTTGAAAAAAAAAAAAGAGAGAGGAGAACCTATCTGCGCGCTCGGTATCACGTGCACATCTTTCGTTCCTCTTATTTTACATTTCTTCAAGGAGTGGATGAGGAACCGAGATAAATCGATCCCTCCCGGGTCTCTCGATCACGACGCCATGGAAATCGAGACTCGAGATTTTATACGTATAGACACTTTGATACTTGAAGAGAACATGGCCGGTTGAGGGAGAATACGTCGCGCGGACGTTTGTTCTGGTTAATTCAATGTCAAATTTCGTCACGAGCGCACGAAACGGAGGACGAAACTCGCCATCAATAAATAGCAATAAATAACAAATAATAATGATCAATAAATAAAAATAATAGTTGACAACGAACAGACGAATGAATGAATTCTCCAGATCCATCAGGCGAGTAAAGAAAAGACGCATCACCGAGTACAAGAGGGAGTTAAAGAGGGCGGGTATCAGTGAAGCGTGTTTCACAAGGGACAAGACAGGGAGTGGTGTGAGCGAAGTGGGATGAACTCGAATAGAAAGAGAAGTAACCGGCCGGGGGGAGGGCTCGGATTTAAACCGCTGGTAAAGACAAAAGGAGAGTACTCACTCGCATCATGCCCCCCTCCACCCCCTCACCGTTTGCGTTACCAATCGCCAATCCACCGACACTTATTCACCCGCCGAAGCCGCAGCCGTTGGTTGAACAAGAACATGGCATATCTACATCCCGCAAACGACGCCATCCACCCCCCCCCCCCCCCCCCGCTCACCCTTTCCTCCCTTTTAAACTACCAATGTAGCGGAGTTACTCGCTATTCAGCTCAGGTCTCTCATGCTCGCGATTATTATTACCGATACATCCACTTTGCGCCTTTTCATTTCGTCTCGTTGATACTTTGCCACGTATGTGTGCGGTTATGGATGCACAGGGGGAGTGAGATTAGACCATTTTACCGTGAATAGGGCTGGCACTTTTGTCCGTTGGAAATACAATTATGAGATGGAGCACGTGCGGATTGGGGATGAGACAATTTTCTTTTTCAAAGAGTTGTCTTTATTTGAGGGAGTGACGGGATAGAGAGATAGAGTGGCATGAGACCTTTCGCCTTTGATTCGGTGGTGAACATCTTGTCATGAGGGAAATTTCATGATTTCTGCGTTATTTTCACGAGTTTCGCAATCTTTAGAACGAGATGAGGACCAAATCCCGGAAATTTTTAGCGCGTTTAATTTTAATCGTCCATTCAAATTCAGGGAAACATTTAACAATTTATGTCGTTTTGTTTTTAAATATATTTATGCTCCATTGAAAATGCAATCAAGTTGTGAAATTTTCATTTCACTTCGACTGAAAATTCATAAATTTCCTTGAATTTTACCTTGAACATGAAATTCTGCAACCGTTTTTTCCCTAAATTCGATTCAATGTCACTCTCATGAGAATTGTTATTATATTTTCCATGGAATTGAAAATAATTTCAACAGTACATCTGATAGTTCAAATGTCCGTTTCTTTGAATTGAAGTACTCACAATTAACACAAATGGCCTGTAAATACGTCTCTGATTTTACTGTGAAAACACTGAGAAAAATTTTCTAGAAAAATTCATGCGGTGCTAACACCAGAAAAATTATTGTTCGACAATTTTTCTGCTCCCCAATAATCCTTCCAATTGTGCGGATTTTACTAGGATTTTTTTTTAGTTTAGAACTTTAAATTTTAAAAAATGAACGAAACCAAACGATGAAAGGAATTTCTTGAATTTATGCGCCAATGAGAACTCATTATTTACCGAAATCTTTATTTACCCGCTGACACGAAGCGAACCCCATTCGCCCACCGAATTCCAGAAACGAATGAGTTGACGCGGAGGAGACGCGAGTGAAGCCAGGTTGAAGCGGGCTCTAATTTCCGATGGAACGCGTGACTCGAATCCCCGAACTGACCCGGCGTATTCGTGAGACGGAACTATACGACTGCAGGGGGTATTAAAGTGGGAGAGTCGCGTGAAGAGGGTTAGGGTAGATCCTATGTTCGGTCTCTTCCACGAGGATGATTTAACGATTTATCACGACGCTTTTTCATGCCAATCGACGTTACCCCTCCCTTCACCCTCAATTCTCTCGTTATATACCGGCCCGATTGCCCTTACACCCCTTTCGCATCAGTTGATGAAGCCATTCCGACGATTCTACTCGTCTTTTTCAAATACTCGATTAATCCAGGTGTCTCGGAAGCCCGCGAAATTCTGGACATTAGGCAGTTGGAAAAATTGAAATTTCGCGGACTGTTGAGTGGTAAATTTCAGGAGAGCAACGTTGAATTCGATTTTCAGGAAAAAAAATACGAAAATTTTGACTTCACTGAAAATTTAAGGAAATTCAAAATTTTTTAGCTGTGGGAAGACGAGACTTTTTCCAGTTAGTTGAATTTTCAATGATGAAATTTCTTGAAATTCCAGAAATTCCACAATTTATAGGGAAACAAATGAAATTCCAAATTTTTTTATCAGCAGTAAGCCGAGAATTCTCCGAATTCTCTGAATTTTTCTGATTTCTGTTAATTTTCATTGAATAATTTAACTGCAAGTCAGAATTTATGTTAATTTTTCCATAAAAATTTTGCATTTCCAATAATGAAATTTTTTGAATTTCCCGTGGAAAACATAATATGAAAAAAAAAATTCCAAGAAGTGGAAAATACTGAAATCGCATTCACTTCCTAGGAAAACAAATAATGAAATTTACGATTTCAATCAAACCCTATTCACAGGGTTAATTTTTTTCAATCACCCACTTCCCTTTACTTTTTCGGATTGAAATCGCCAAGTCTCCCGGCTACTCCCCCCAAAAATTTCAAATACTAACCCCTCCCCGAATGAAACCATTAGCGCCCAAGAAATTCCCGAAAAAAAACGATTAAAAAAAAAATTGAGGATGCCCAGATATTTGACAGATCTTCATAAAGGCACACACAACTGCACGAGGGCGATAAGGGAATCGCAAACGGGCATCTCGCCGCCCTCTGGAGCCAACGTCAACCCTCTATACCCAACTCCTACTNCCCCCCCCCCCTCTCCCTCTCCTCCTCCCGACCCCGCGGAACTCTCGGAGGCACTCAGTCAGTGGCGGCGCTATCATTTTTCCACACGAGTGGGCGGCAGCACTGCGGTTCCCTCACTTTAGCCCCCTCACACCCCCTCGTCCCCCCCGCCCCTCACCCGCACCCTCCCACCCCCTTGGTTGTCCTCACACACTGGGCGATTCTCCACAGCCACGCAAGATGACACTTGACATCACAAATCATAAACCCCGAAATTTTGTAGCACCTCTGGTGAAGTTTGAGAAGTCTGAGATTACGGAGTCATATTTCGGGAATTCGATGGATTTCCATATCGTTTTCCTTAAATTCATTGATTTGATGGGCAAGGGGGGCAGGGAGGGGCGGAGAGGGGGCGGGGAACGGGGTTGAGGTGGCGGGGAAGTGGTTGAAGTTTGAGACTCGTTATCGCATTGGCATAGGATGTTCTGAGTGAAAATGCAGACGTCGTGGAAAGACGTTATCGGGGGGGAAAACTTGCCACAAACTCGGCGTGTCTTCGGGACGATGTTACTTTGATGCTGTCTTTCCGTGTCGATTCATGCATCAATTGGGGATGGGAGTGAGGAATTCGGGGGGTCCGGGATCATTGGTGGTTCTTTATTTCGGAGGAATGGCGTCATCAATCGGATTTCGGGATTTGTTAGTATTTCGTATTTTTGGGATTGTCTTGACGTGGCCACGTCTCCAATTTCATTGAGGGATATACGAGGACTTTGGCTATTTTTTCTAGTGATATGCTTTTCTACTTTTCGTCGGAGCTTTCATTTGAGCCCCATTTGACGCCAGGTTTCCGGACATTTTGCTATGATTTTATTATTTAAAGTTTGTGGGTTTTGAATTTAAATCTTGATAGGGAACTGTTGGAAAGCATTCTAAAAAACTGAAAAACAATATATTTATAATATATATTTAAAATAATATTTTATGAATATTATTATTATTATATTTATATTTATATTATTATTATATAATTTATATTTTATAAATATATTGATAAAACTTTATATACAGGAAAATAATTAGAATTCCTAGATAAAATTTTTATTTGGAGGACGATTGATGAAATAATTTATAAACAATCAATTTTTCTCACACAATTTAATTGACAACTTTGATGATTGAAAATGGTTGAATCTGTAGTCTGTATCGAACTCCAACAGATACTTGTGCATCCTTAATGCTCACTTTTTTCTCTCTCGGGAGATCATTGCCTCACGCGTAGCGCCCATCATACACTGGTGGGATTAAAAATATCTCCGAGCGAGATAAAAAAAAAGGAGAAAATGAGAGGAAACCCCTCTCCGATAGAATTGGATATCTGGGGACGAACGTCACGGATCGCCTGAAATATGAGGGATACCTTCCCCTTTACCTTGCACACGATGCATTAGCGCTAATCTCCGCTCTTTAGTCCTTTCTTTATCTCCATCCTGCGTCCACTCGCCTTTTTTTCCCTCTCTCTCTCTCTCTCTCTC
>NW_021680569.1:476648-483112 GCF_001412515.2 Diachasma alloeum
CTCTCTCTCTCTCTCTCTCTCTCTCTCTCTCTCTCTCTCTCTCCTCTCACACAAAAGATAGACGAGATAGGGAAGAGAATAAGGAGACGGGGGAATCAAAAAAGAGGGAAAAGGAGAGATAAAAAATTAAGAGATACGAGACATACCTGCTGAACATTGTCTAGACCTCTCTGATATGTCCTACTCCCATCTACCAGTTACTTCTTTAATTCCTTTTTTCATCTTTTGATTTTTGAGTTTATGCCCATTCTACGGGTGATCTAATCGCACAATCCGTTAGTGGCCACCGCATTTCCACTCCAGAGTTTTGACACTCGGAATCTCATTAGAGACATCAATTTTTTATCCAAAATAAAACCGGATTTCAAGTTTTATTTTAGGGGGATCAAGTGTCTCGGTGAAATTATTTTACGTCGGACTGAATTTGACTCAATCAGGGTTTGTGGGGAAAATGTCTTGAGTGATTTTGCATTCTCCGATGTGTCAACAGAAACCGAAATTTTGGAATTATCACATGTCACGAATTAATTCACCGCTTAAACGATTTAATTCAATTGATTAAATGTCATGAAATGAATGAAATTGAAATGGAATTTGTAGAGAATTCAAATTTCGTTTTCTGGGATTTTCAGTGTGAATAAATATTTTGCAACATTCCATTTTTTATCAAGAAATAAATAACAAAAATTACGTAATACTGAAAATTAGTTTTTTGTCAATTAAATTTCCGAATTGAATAGAATTGAACAAAAATTTTAATTTCAAAATCATGAGATTGATTTTTAAAACAATTTAAAAAACATGAAACCATAAATTCCCAATTAATTCTGGCGTCAATTCAGTGAGATATTTTATACCCATCAACTTATATTCAAGTTTGATCTCCTGTCTGGATGTAATTATGTTGTCTTCGTTCGGATTCCATCGGGAATGACGAGAAAAACACCTCAAGCCACTCCCCCAACCCCCAAGTGTCAAGAAAAACCGGAAAAGTTGAAATTACCCCACGTCACGAATAAATCCATCTCTACAAATTGAATTAAACTCTAAATTTGACACGAGTCAATCTACCACTCCCTGAATTTTATTAAACTACCCGTCCAAGTGACGAATGGAGATACGCCCGGGGTGTGAGCCAACTGGACTAAATGAAAAAAAAAATGTAAAAAAAATCGTCGTTATTTTTATGGATGCTCACTTTTTTTTTATCAAATCCCAACACTCATCCTCACTCCCTCCACACTCGGCACACGGGAGATGCGAGCAGCAGCGAAAAAAATATAGAAAGAGTGGCCCCTCTAACGACCTGCATTTTAAAGTATCGAATATTCGTTTTGACATATTATCTTGTTTCAATCTGAACATTTTTGAAAAGACGACAGCTCTGTCTCTTCGATTCTCAAGCCCTCGGCTAACGAGCAATCGATCTCACTTGGGCTGGAACTCGTGGTTATTCGGGGCGAAGATAAAAGTCAGATCGTGGGGATAAGGAGATGATTTTTTTCGGGGATTGGGTATCAAGTTGAATCATTAAAATTCATCGGGAATCACTTCACGGATAGTTGTACTATCGATCCGTGGGAGGACAAATTATTAGAATATTTTATTTCATCATGCTCTGAGAGCAGGGATCGGCATCAATCATTAGATCATTAATGTTAAGAGAAGTTCCACTTTAAAATATTTAATGTTTACTTGTCCTCATTGACATTTTAAAAATAATAAAATAATTGATAATCTGCATTTTTAGTTGACTAAATAATTCTAAATTTCATTAAAGGGATTTACGATTAGCCAAACAATCTTCCCAACTCAATTATTGATTGATAAAATAATTCGGAATTGGAATATTTAATTTATGATTAATTTAATAATTTAAAAATTGTTGAGTAATTTTAACCAATTGACTTATTCAAAACTTAACATTTATGATTATGCCGATGTCTGTTTGAGAGAGAAAATTATTATAAAATGTGAGGATAAACATTTGGGGTGAAACAATTATTGTTTTATTTGAACCCTAAAATTGTTTTAAAAAATCGAATTCGACAACTTCACATCCTTTTTTTTTTTTGTTATTCATTATGGATATTGTTATTAATACATTTATGATTAATGTTTATTGATGAAAATATCAATCGTCTGAAACAATAAACCCCAAATGATACTTCTACGAGGGACTTCAGGAAATGTCCCCCAAAGGCGAAGATAATTATCAATAAATATTTATACCTGTCCGGTCCGAAATCAGCTTGAGATTAGTTTAAGTATCTGTTTGGGGAATGAAGAAAACAGTACATAAATACTTCCCGGTGGGACGAGGGACATCGATTCGCCATTAAGCCATTAGCAAGCGGATGGTCCGGGTTGAGACCGTCGGTAGCTTTCACTCTGAATTCCGACTTTACGAGTTGAGTTGAACAACGTTTGGAACCACTAGAATTACGTAAGACTTGGGGGGGCTGTGGGGTTGAGGGTCTCCAGGTGGGTGAATCGATGGATTTTTCCAAGATGCACGTGCCACCCTTCTAGCAGTGCCCGCAGTGGGATATCCGGTGTCGAGAGGCTCATCTTCAAGACGGGAAGTCCATTGACTAGCATATCGGGACCGCACAGCGACTCGGCTAATTCTTTTCTTGTGTCTTTGGAGGAAGGAGAGTCGAAGGACAGGAGGGGCACGTGGGGGGGGCGACAGATGGAGCATTTTCTTGAGTGGATTACGAGTTTCATTGGTTTCAGTCGGCTGCCCCAGGGAGAAACGAATTCCAAACGCGGAAGGGAATATTAAATTTTTTTAATGGTTTCGAAGAATTATTTAAACGTGCCTTTTATTTTTTTTAGGATTAATTTCATTTACAAGGATTTTGTTATTTAAACTTTTGCGGGCTGAATTTGTATTTTCATATTGAACCGTTAGAAAAGCTTTTTAAAATCTGAAAAAATAGAAAGTTTAATTTTGTGCTGTTAGAAAATTACTCGAACAAAATTTTGACAAAAAATCTAGAAATTTTTAACAATTATTCATTCACGCGAAATTTTCATGTAAAATACAAATCAGTTGTTGACAAATCAGTTGATTTCTGAAGTATTCAGTGGAATTGCGATTTTCAGGCCTTCATGATAATGAAAATTGTTGAATAATTTGAAAATTCTAGATGTCATTGAAATATCAGTGATTATCTAATATGGATAAATCAATTAGCCTGAATTTTAAATTTATTTTGATCTTAAATTGAATTAAAATTCACAACATTGGGAATTTAAGTGCAACTATTGCTTAATTTTCAAAAAATTCCTAATAGTGTCGGAAGATCTATGAAATAACTCAAATTGCAATTTTTGTAAACTAAATTTCAAATTTTGTACATTTGTTCGGAATCGTAACGAATTTATCAATATTCAGCATTTTACCAGAAATCGATTTCATACCTAAAAAATAAGGTTTACGAAAGTTTGAACAATTCCAATTATTTATTTACAAAAAACGAATGTTCAAAAAAATAATTCTGCGGAAAATATAATTTTAATTATCATGATTTTTTTCACATTTTTCTCACGCAATTTAATCGACAAATTTGATGATTGTGATGTACCAAACGGTAAAATCTACTTGAACATCTTTAATATAACAAATCCGTAAATGGTTTCACCTTAATTATCAAATATTGTTGTGTTAGAATATTTCAAAGCCATTGTTGAAAAAATTAATAACAACAAAATCAATGGGAATCATAAAAAATTGAGAAAAAAAAGCTTTATTTGCCGAATTATTTTTTTAAACACTTTCGTTAAATAGTGTTGACCAATCTCCGTCCATTTTTACTTGAAACCCATTCACATTATCATTCCCCTCCATTTTCTCATAAAATCCAATTCAAAAACCGCCTAATCTGCCATCCATCACAAAAAGAAGGGTCTCGCGACTATAAAACTCCTCGACGTCTGCATGAAAATAGAAAAGAGAACCAGTCCCATCCAAGCCGATAGTTATTTATCTTATCAAAGCGATGAGGCAAAAAGAACTCGAAAAAAATCCTAAAACCAAAGGGGAAAAAAAAAGTGAATTCTCGATTGCTCGAGTCGATTCAACACAACCACGAGAGTTTTTGAAGTAAAGATGAGGGAGATGAATCCACACAGTGGATCCCATTTATCGAGAATGCCAAGGTCAGATTGTCGATAAAGAGCTGTGGAGTTTTCGGACTTCGGAGTGCGTCAGACTATGCGTACATACAACTTTTGCCCCTGAGGTCTTAATAAATCCATTCAAGACACGATCGAGTGGTGATTTTTAGGTATTGGGGTCGATGTACTCTGTATGCAGAGACATCGGGCATTTATAGATGCAGTTCGTGTGTCGATTGATGGGGGAGGGAAATAAAGGTGGAGTCGGGGATAGTTAAATGTTTTATGGGAGTGAAAATGATTTCATTCGGTGGATGGGAGAAATTTAATATCGGATGGGGGAAAAAATCTAGTCCAAATCATTCACATAATTTTTGTAATGCGCGGGTTGAGGGCCAGTTGAATTACTAATTGAAATGTTCACTGCAATCATCAGATGTTTAGTTGAAATTTGATGTGAAAATGTGTGAAATAATTGGAGAGAATCTGGAATTAAATTTGATAAAATGATGATACTGAGTATTGCCGTGAATATTCTGTTTATTTAATGATTAAAGAAAATTGAATTAACTAAAAAATTCAAGTTCAAGAAAAATTTTAAACTCAAATAAATTCAGGGGATCATCATGATTTACAATGATTTGTAAAACTCAGATGCAAAAGTTAAAAAATTCATTAATATTTTCATCTTTAAAAAATGGATTTTGTTACTGAAAAATCAGTCAATTCCACAAGAATTCAGCAATAATTTAAATTCTCATCTCACACATAAAATCACTTTAAAAAAAAGTTGCATGTCATCCAGATTATTATAGCATCGCGACTAATCACATAAAATTAATCCCCCCCCCCCCGTTATTCCCCTTAAAATCCGAAAAAACGAATCATCAGAAAACGACTGTCATTAATATCTCTCTCAGTCGAAAAAAATAAATCTACCCCATTAGATAATACATCACTGATTAAAGCACATCAGACAAAGTGCCTGCAGGTGTGTGCAGGGAATATTCTTTTTTTAATCCTTTAAAACTCCCATGTTCGCAATTATGATTACGTCAGGGAGAAAGAGGAGCCGAGCCGATTAGGATGTACCAGCGAGAGCTAGTTTGCCTCGTCAAAATGTGGAGAACAAATGGTGGGTCACTGAGGGTTGGACACTGGTCACGAATAGAGAGAGAGAGAGACAGTGAGAGAGAGCGAGAGAGGAGGGAAGGGGCATGAGTATTCCCGAGATTACGCAAATGAGAAACGACCCCCTGTGACATCCAGGGAATCTCCGGGTTTTCGTGTCCATTTCATCTCAATTTTTTGTGCAGAAAGTGCAAGTCTATTTTTCAGGGGGAGGGGGGGGGGGGCGAGCGNGGGGGGGGGGGGCGAGCGCGTAACAAATAGGTTCTTGTCGATTGGTCAGAGCTGGAGACGATGAAACCTGGGGAACAAAGCCTACTCCATTTATCCGTGGGAATCAACTCGACTTTGACAAATCACCAGCGAAGATCGCACTATCTTTGAATTTCCTGTCTATCCCCATGAGTTTTACCTAGCCCCTGACTCTCCTCCATCGTCCGGTGATAGGAGATGTTTTTTTTTGATTGCGAGGGGATAAGATTTTTTTTGACGTGACGTGTGGGAATGAATCGGCGGTATTGCAGTGTTGAAAATTTTTGGAGCATTTTGGGAAATGTTTTTACTGCGGGACTGTTTCACGGAAATTTTGAGGATTTTCGTGATTGAAATGTGTAAATTTTATAGAAATATGAATGGAAATTTGAGATTCAGTTCAATTATTTTACGAAAATTCCTGATTTTTCCCGATTTTCTATTAATTAAAACTTTTTCTTTTTTAAAAATTAATTTTCAATTAAAAATCTTCAATTCTCATCTAACATTCCAAAAGCTCGAGGGAAATAAAATCGAGCAATTTAAGGAAATAAAATAAAAAATAAAAATTTGAGTTTAGTTTTTTTTTCGATTTCGTGGTAATTAAATTTTTTTTCTCTTGAAAATTTCCAATTCTCAATTTTTCATTAAACCTCATCTTTTTTTCATCAATTCTCATTTAAAAATCTTCAATTTCCAATGAACATCTCAGAATCTCAAGGGGAATAGAATAAAATAAAGAATAAAATGAAACGAAAAAATTAAAAACGAAATGAATAATAAAATTAGAAAACAAAATTGTAGATTTGATTTTTCTCTCATCATTCACTATAACGCATTATTCTGTTGAGAGACTCCAGATTTTTACTTTGATCTCTGAATTTTTTTCATAGTTCGGTTTTGAGGGACAGAACAGAGAAGTCACTGTTGCACTCTCTCATTTCCCTTGCCCCCCCCCC
>NW_021680569.1:483166-509171 GCF_001412515.2 Diachasma alloeum
TTTCCCTTGCCCCCCCCTCCCCCCTCCCCTCCCCAGTGGATTGATCTCAAGTATACACAGTGAATGTGCAACACAGAGGAGAGAGTCTCGTCGCCACGAGGATCTCGACGTTGAAGATAACGCGGGCGCCAGGGAGAGCATCTCTTTTCAGACTCACCAAGAGGCCAGCGGTCACCGACTCCATCAACTCGCCTCAATTAAAAAGTGAAAAAAAAAAAAACTCTAGGAGAACGAATCTGTTTTCACGGTATTTCATGGGATTCCCTTGATCATTAGATTTTTCGTAGATTTCATTGCAATTTTCAATTGCATTTGTTGCGATCGAATTATTTACGAATTTTCGATTCGTATTTCGGCGATAATTTGAATTTTCAGAAATTTTCATCAATTCATTAAATAAAGAGTCAAATTTTTCATGAAATTGACTGATTTTCCAACACAAAATTATTTAAATTTCATATAAATTAATTGTTGTTCATGATTGCAAGAATTTTTGGGAGAAAATTGTGATTTATTCTCAACTATCTGAGCATTAACATTGAGTTTTCTACAGACTAATTATTTTAAAATGTTTTAAACATTCGTGTCGTCAAAAATCTCATTCCATTTTTTCTCCTGAAAAAAAATTAAAGTCCCCGCACTTCAGGCGATTTTATGAATCTGAAATTTTTTAATCTTCGCGACAGTCAGTGGTATGTCATCAACACACCAAATAAAAATTCAAATATCATAAAACTTGGATGTTGATGATTTCAAGAATTTCGAGTCGACAATTCTGATTTATTCTCAACGATCTCATCATTTTCACATCAAATCGAGTGAAAACTATAAATAACATCGAACTAACCCAGATGTTGATAGCGATAGTGGACAAATAAATTAACAACATCGATTAAATCGTCATTACCAATAAATTTTCCAACATTTATCACAGAACATTTCGAACATTCGTCTCATCAAAAATCCCATTCAACATTTTCCCCTGGAAAAGTTAGGGTCGCCACACTTCATACGGTGTTATGAATCCCCCCATTTTTGTACAAAATTTTTTAGCGTCCGTAATAGTCACTGATATTTCATCAAGACATCAAATAAAAATTCAAATATCATAAAACTTGGATGTTGATGATTTCAAGAATTTCGAGTCGAAAATTCTGATTTATTCTCAACGATCTCATCATTTCCACATCAAATCGAGTGGAAACTATAAATAACATCGAACTAAACCAGATGGTGATAGCGATAGTGGACAAATAAATTAACAACATCGATTAAATCGTCATTACCAATAAATTTTCCAACATTTATCACAGAACATTTCAAACATTCGTCTCATCAAAAATCCCATTCAACATTTTCCCCTGGAAAAGTTAGGGTCTCCACACTTCACACGGTGTTATGAATCCCCCCATTTTTGTACAAAATTTTTTAGCGTCCGTAATAGTCAATGATATTTCATCAAGACATCAAATAAAAATTCAAATATCATAAAACTTGGATGTTGATGATTTCAAGAATTTCGAGCCGAAAATTCTGATTTATTCTCAACGATCTCATCATTTCCACATCAAATCGAATGAAAACTATAAATAACATCGAACTAAATCAGATGGTGATAGCGATAGTGGAAAAATAAATTAACAACATCGATTAAATCGTCATTACCAATAAATTTTCCAACATTTATCACAGAACATTTCGAACATTCGTCTCATCAAAAATCCCATTCAACATTTTCCCCTGGAAAAGTTAGGGTCCCCACACTTCACACGGTGTTATGAATCCCCCCATTTTTGTACAAAATTTTTTAGTGTCCGTAATAGTCAATGGTATGTATATGGTGGCGTATCGAGTTTGGCTCGCGCGTGGGCTCCCGAAGCTCGGTGAGCGCTTGGCCACGAATAGGTGGCCGCCGGTCTCTCGCGCGTTTTCTGGTGATATCACTGTGGCCGATCTGGAACGAGGCCGATAACGCCCGTCCCGGACCCAAGAAAACGAAGGAGCGCTCTCTCTATACCGATAACACTTTTTGTCTCTCTCTCTCACAACTCTTGCGACGATACAAACCCCCGGGGCTGTTACCGTCTACTCCCCTTCCATTTTCTACTTATTTTTATTCCAACTGAGTCAAAGTGCAGGCTGCACCACCTACAGTTGCACACTGTGCACTAAATCACCGGGGAAAAATCACAATTTTTCTTCCCCAAACGCTTTTTCATTTTATTTCATTTTTTTTTTTTTCAAATTTTATTTATTCATTCTAGTCAATTTTTTGGGGAGATAAGGAGGATATATTTTTATTCGTGTTGTTATCGTCATTTTGAATATCTTGGGGAGATATACGAAATTGAACGAGTGGATTTTCTTATCTGGAGATGATAATTGAAATGATATTGCAGTTTTTGCAAAGAAATCAGTTTATTTATCTTAGTTTTTTTTTTAATTTCAAGATTGATCAGAAAAGATGCCAATTTCTGTTGAATTTTCAGACATCATTCCATTGTCAAATCTTTTGAGAAGATTAACATGTTCTGAAATGTCGATATTTCAGAGAGATTTTTCCACGAAACTGAGTACTTAAATTTTCTGAAAATCCCATAATTTGAGGGAATTTCATCATAAAAAATTTTGTATTCTTCAAATTAAATTTTCAATGAGTGGTCTTCATAGAGAGGACCTCTCTTCACGAGAGAAGAAGTCTTTCTACTGCTTAAAAATTTGGCATTTCATTGAAATTTCAATTTTTTATGAAATTGCAACTGTCAAGATAGAATTTATTAATTATTAAAAAAATGAAACCCCCAAAAGAAATTTTTCCCACTAAAATTTCCTCCTCAATTTCCCCCACAATCTCGCAATCCAAATGTCCAGCATTTAATAGGAAATGATCTCATCTCGTCATATCCCTCAGCGGCGATAAAAAATTGACTATTCAAATAAAGAATTAATTTCTCCGAAGAAAAACGAAATAAAAAAACATGTGACGACTGAAAAAGAATTCCCCGATAACACAGTGAATAATCGCTTATATGAATGTACGTATTATAATCATAATCGTTATCTCGCTCTTGGCCTTATCACAAAACTGGCTATCGTCAAACTTGCACGCGTGTATCCGATACACACAACCAGTGGCTGCAATTCCTCACACAGTTGTGTCGAGTGTACGACGGTGAGGTGGCTCTCTCCCTCAGGTACGAATAACGCACCAAGGTCAGAGTTACCATGGCCATGGTTGTATCAAAAGTGGGGAATGAATGCCACTCGGGTGGGGAGAAAATGTTTAACTTGACAAAGTGCAAGGGAGAGATTGTGAGCGGGAAGGTAAGACAGTAAAAAGCGGAGTGATAAGGGTTTCAGGTAGTTCTCTTTGGTGTACGTAGTGTCTGTTTCACTGCAAGTCAGACAGTTTTAGGTGTTCTTTAGAGGTGAAAGGATCTCACTTAAATTTTACTCCTATTTTTTATGCGCAAACGAATTTTTTAAATTATTTGATAAAAGCTCAACCGGAATTTTTTTTTTAAGTGTAGATTTTTTATTATTTTATGTGAAATGAAACAAATTAAATATTGTAAATTATTTAAGTCTCAGGCTGAACGGATCTCACACAAAATTTACTCCTATTTTTTGTACGGAAACGATTTTTTTTAATTATTTGGTAAAAATTCAAGCTTAATTTTTTTGTTTTAAAAAGTGTAGATTTTTTTTTACTATTTTATGTGTGAAATGGAAAAAATTGAATATTGTAAATTATTTTTGAGTCAGTAGGCTGAAAGGATCTCACTCAAATTTTACTTCTATTTTTTATGCGGAAACGAATTTTTTCAATTATTTGGTAAAAGTTCAAGCGGAATTTTTTTTAGAAAGTGTAGATTTTTTTATTATTTTATACGTGAAATGGAAAAAGTTAAATATAGTTAATTTTTTTTTGAGTCTCTATAGGCTGACAGGATCTCACTCAAATTTTACTTCTATTTTTGATACGGAAACGAATTTTCAAAATTATTTGATAAAAATTCAAGCTCAATTCTTTTGTTTTAAAAAATGTAGACGTAAAAAAAATATTTTACATATGAAATGGAAAAAATTAATTATTCTAAATAATTTTTTCATTTAACAAAGTGCAGATGAATTTTTTAATTTGTCAAAAATGATTTTCGACATAAAATTTAAATTGAGTAAATTAAACATGAAAAATGAAGCAATAAATGAATAAGAATTTTGTGTTTATTCTCAGAATGAAAGGGATAACTCATTTTTTTACGAATTTATTAAAAAATAAGACAACTGTCTTCATCAAACTGGGTATTATATAGGGGCGTCAGTCAAGCCCACACGTAACATCTCGGTGCGATTATTCATGCACGTTGCGCCCTCGTGACAATAGACAAGAGAGTGGGCCACCCGTGGGCCAGTCGTGATCAAGATCCGAGGGAGTCCAGTGTGTATATTATATTATAATAATACAGAGTGTGTGAAAGGCAAGACTCATCTCGCCATTGGTGTGTGACGTACCCCATTGTACCGGGACCAGAATGAGTGAATTTCATCATCAGTGAGGGATTGTTGTTGTTTAAGACCTTTTTTTTTTATCATGAGTGTTTTGCTGTGGAGGCAGAGGCGACTGAATCTCAAGAGTTTGACGAGTGAGTCTAGTCCATTCATTTTTTTTATTCATTCATTTTTTTACTCATAGGAAATTAATTCGTTAAATTATTTTATTTAGAAACATGAGAAATTTGAACAATTCCCATTATTTTTTTATAAAATAGGGAATGTCTGAAAAATATTAATTATGCACTTAATGAGGCAATTAATTAAAGTATTTTTTGAATACTCAAAGAGAATTTAAAAACAATTTTTGAAGAAATTTATTCTCCCAAGTTTTTTTTCTTTAGTGCACTATTTTTTTTCTATTAATTTTTAATTAATTAGCTCACAGAGCATTAATTAATTGAATTCTTCGTTTTTATAACAAAAGAAGTTTAAAGAATTTCCATTATTTATTTATAAGAAAGGGAATGTTTAAATTTCTAATTATTTGATATCACCAAAAAAATTTAGAAACATTTAAAAAACAATTTGGAAGAAATTTTTTGAGGATAAATTTTTCGGATCTTATCACTCACAAAGCATCACGAAAATCGTTTTTTTCCTCTCTTCAGATCTATAATTACACGAAAATCCAAAAATCTAATCGCTCACAAGTATCTGATTCAGGAGATTAAACTGATCGTTATCAGACGGACGATTAAAATTATTGATGAGCTCGGCTCGGGGTTACCACGTTTGTTTATCGTATACAATCTATAACTGAATAATCCTCTGATGATTGTTCATCGTTGAGTGAACGAGGGGGAGTATATTTTTATCGAAAACTTTTCCATATCTCAGGTCAATCTTGGGTTCAGGAATAACCCAACTTATTTATCTGGGATCTGACTTCAATACAATGTATCTCACGGTCGATTTTATTTGTTGGAAAAAAAATTGAGAATTTTATATTTTCAATTTAATCGTTTCTAAAAATTATTTCTTAGATAAAACGAAGTGTTTTTTTATAATATCACAATTTCATTTCGATTTAACCATTATTTTCTCGTCATTTCCCAAATAAATGGGGCAAAATTGATCGTTTTTTATAATTAATATTTATAATTGATAATTTTCATAATTTTTTTTTAATTTTTATTTTTTTTTCATCGCAATTTCAACTGCATCAGATGAAAAAATCTCCAATCTCGTTCTCAATCTCCACCACTTGAGCATTTTTATTCTCGTTCATTTATTTCTCCTTAAGTGAAGAATAAAATGAGAGAGGGTTGAGGGGGGAGGGGGCGGCGGCGTTGGGAGGGACATAAGGGTGGTGAACACCCAGAGGGCTTCCACGAAAAGCAACAACGAAATAAAAGATAAGGATGGGGGAGGGTTAACCAACAAGCAAATTAACACGTGGGAGGGTCCTGATCGGCCAATGAGATAATTGTGCAACGAGGGGCTTCTCTCATCCTCCACCTTTTTTACCCCTTCTCCCCCTCGATCGTTCCATCGTCTCGTGCAACCGATCGACCCCCATGAAAAACTGGACGATTAATCGATCGGTCCTATCGATTTTGCCGAAAATTCGACGGTATTTTTTTCATTTTTTTAATATTTCCGTTTAAAATTGCCTCTGAAGTTTAATAAAAATAGACGATTGGTTTTTCGAGAATTTTTAGAGAGATTCTGGTTGAAAATGGAATTACTCTAGCACAAATACAATATTTTAGGTAAAAACTACACTGATAGAATGATTCATTTATTCCAAACGAGATGCGTTAACTATTAACGAATGAACATTTCCATTCGTTAACAATAACTAATCCGTTCTATCAGTGTTCCATTTTTTTTGTGGAACAACCTTTTTTTAATCTACATCAAAATCTGACAATTTTTTTAATGAAGAAAATATAGTGGATTTTTTTTTCATTTCGAGAGTTCTTTCTAACGAATGTATTTTTTAAATTCAGAGGTAATTACAAAAAATATGTTAAAATCACCCCTGAATTTTAAGGCAGTGTCTATTCGCACGGTTTTGGTTTCCAACTCTGAAACTAGAGTCGTCAAAACATTGTCCAGTGGCGTCTGGAGTCTCCTGGTTAAAAAATCATCCTTAGAATCATTTGCACGCCATTTCCAGACTCGCTCTTTCATTCGGGCCGAAAAAAACTCATCTCTAACAACAAAAAAAAACTGAAAATTTTTCCTAAAAACTATTACGTAATTTCCCTTAAAATTGAACCGATTAACGGCTGACGTCAACCAATTACAAGCTCCCCATTTGCTTATCAATTCGGATAACCCCCCCTCGCCTCAAAAAACACCGTTTTCCTTCGCCTCAACCAGCGCATAGACAACGGCAATTCAAAAGACCCGATAAGAATAAACCTATTACTTACACCAATTCAGATAAATAAAAATTAACAATGCAGTTATATCAGTTGTCCGTACATTCTGTCAAGTTTCTGAATATAAAAATACTCGGTGAGAGCGATAAGCAGAGCGATAGAACGGGGCCAAACATTTGCCCGGTGCCTCGTCGCGGGGGGAAGAAGGGCGGATAGCGGGAGGGGGGGGGGCGAGGGGAGGAGGGGGGTTGAAAAATAAAAAAAAATACGATAAGATTCTCTATCTCCTGAGAAAACCCGAGCGTTTTATGTGTGACACCAAAGTCCTCTGAGCCCGGGAGAGACCATTCAGTGTAGATTTTTCAACGTACACAAATGTGGAGCAGTGAGTATGAACATTCATGCACATGGGGCTCGGGGTTTTTGCCTCGGAATGGAGATAGCTATTTTTAATGAAGCCCTCTGTTCCTGCCCCCCTCCCCCGCAGCCTCACCACGCGGCCTAGAGAACTGCGACTGGCCGAGGCCCGATAGCGTCCTCGGACTAGTCTATCTCCATCTCGGCGGTCAGATATTTTTAATATCGGAAACCTGCGCTGGCTTTTTCGCGATACTGGGCTTCTTTGCTGGGCGCGGTCTGCAGAGGAGAGATTGCTTACTTTCATGTCTGGAGGGAGGTACTTTGATGGGTTTGCTGGGTGCTTTGGTGGTTGGGGAGTTTTTGGATTGCGCGGCGGGCACACTGATAGAATGATTCATTTATTCCAAACGAGATTCGTTAAAGTTGAATGTGACCAAATGAATATTCGGTAATAGTTAACGAATGGTTCACTTGAATGGCGAAAGTCAAGTCAAACAAGGCTCCTCAAATGTACATTCGTTAACTATTAACGAATGAACATTTGGGGGGACCGAATAGATCCTAACCTCCAACCAAAATCCATTCGTTAACAATAACTAATCCGTTCTATCAGTGCATGATTTGTTGAAATTTGTTGGAATTTTTGGGGGAAATTTTCCGGGTATTCTTGGGAATTTTTGGTCTGTTGTTGGCCTTGCGAGGGTTTCGGGGAGGGAAATTCGGCAGTGGAAATTCAATATTTTATGAGGGATCTGTGGAAGCTAAGTTTCAGGGGAATTATTCTGTGAAAGTTGAAAATTTAGGTGAATGTATTCTTGAAATTTCAATGAATGGAATTTGACTGAAATTGGAACTAAAATTCTAGGACATTTGAGTCCTGTATTTGACCTCAGGTGGGGTCAATGCAATTTGGAAATTGTATCCAATGCAAATTTTTATGGAACAATTCTTGAAAATGCTTATCATATTGGAGTGCTACTAAATTCAATATTTTATGGAAAAAGTCAATGGAAATAGTTAGTTTCAGTTGAATTATTCCATAAAAATGAATGTTTGTTTCGTTAATTTCAATTCTCGGAAAACGTTTTGAAAGTCGTATCAAAATGTATCAAATTCAAAATTTTATAAAAACATTCGTGTAAATTAATTGTAAGTTTTAGTTGGATTATTCTCTGAAAATTAATGAAAAATCAGGAAAATTCAGGTAAATATATTCTTGAATGTTCAATTAATTCATATTTCCATTGAAAATTCAAATTAGTCAGGGATTTGTCGTTTTCCCGCTGCTCATGATTTGCAATTTCATTGAAGTTTCAGTGAAATCAAATCAATATCACTCTTCTGAGAATTCCTAGTCAACCGCCCTTGAAATTTCAATTCTAACGGACAATTGAAGCTCCATCTAGAATGAGATCTGAATTTAGCTTCAACTGAAATTGTCGGTTAGAGCAATTGAACGAATTAAATAAATCGCAACCGAATTATTTTTCCAATTTTTCTTGTATTCATATTGCAATGTCTCAGCAACGAAAACCGCAATAACGTCCCGAAGTAGTAAGAAAATCCGAAATTTAAATAAATTTCCTCCACTGGATGAGAAATCTCCCGCAAAATTCCAATTCCCCGCCACATCGTCGTCTCCCTAAATAAAAACAGCACCAATAGTCACGATATTTAAGTTACCATCTCCTCGGATCACCAGTATCACCCAAATCTCCTCCATCCCACCGTCCCATGACTCCCCTCACTCCGACAGTTGACCGGAAACGCCAGTCTTCCACCGATAACAACGCTGCGATGGGATTTGTGGGATGATTTTTCTCGGTGCAGTTGTTAAATTTTTTATCCACACGGTATGCCAATGCCTTCCGGCTCTAAATGAAGTATCCCCGTGTACTCTCGAGTGCAGAGGGGATCGGATATCCTATCCTCTGATCTAGAACCAACAGCAATTAGCTGTGGGGTCAAGGTTCGAGTGAATCAGTGGGCGTTTCGGGTTGATGACGAGACGAATCAACAAATTCCGGAGAAAATCAGCGCAAATTTAAAAAATATAACATTTCTATCGTCACGTAACGATCAGCCGTTTTACCCCTGTGATTTTTTAAATTTAAACACTTTTTTTCAGTATTACAAAATCAATTTTCGGAATTTTCCGGAATTTAATTTTTCTTTTTTATTTAAATAATAATTTTATTTATTGCGACGATCCATCCCTGATGAAAAATAAATTAAACAATTTATTTCTCAATTTAAAACGACAATAAAATAATTGATCCAGAAAAACCGATGGTATTTGTTCCCCCATGCGTTCGAATAGGTGGAATAAAGTTAGTAATAAAATAAAAATAAGTAATTCCGGATGAGAAATAAGTTTATTTTTAATTTTTATCAATTCCTGATGAAAAATACATTTTATTTTATTTTACTTAATGTTTTTTCCTAAACATTTCGGAATTCTCACAATAAAATAACATTTTTATCTGAACAATAAATTCTCCAGTAATAAATTGGCATCTAATAATTGATGAAAAATAAATTTTACAATTTATTTCTCAATTTAAAACGACAATAAAATAATTGATCCAGAAAAACCGATGGTATTTGTTCCCACTCATACGTTCGAATAGGTGGAATAAAGTGAAAATGTTGTCGATTAACACGTTGTTTGTATAGGCCAATGTATAATAACAGGTTGCATAGGTACCCATTTGTATCTCGAGGAGGGCATCTCGGGTTCGCTTATATACCGCTGTGGTTTCGTACACGTGGGGTTGAGATCAGGGTGAGCCCGAGCCCGACGATAGCGAGCGAGATGGAAGGTTATGTGGCCGAGGAAAGGAGAATCCTCGTTTTTTTTTCTCTCGTTTCTCCTCTCGATCCGCTTATATGTGTGCGAAAGTTAAAAATTTACAGTATCTCCATTGGATCACGAGCGTCCTCCTTCTTTCTTCCTCCGCACCTGGCATCGTGATCTACCTCGGGGGAGCCAATTCCCTTCTCACTCCTTTCTATCTCACTTTCGACGGGTTGTAAAGGAATAATAGTGCGAAATTGTATTTGAATTCGTAATTGAAATATTATTCAGTCATTGTTAGTTCACACTGTTGAATTGTTTGGGTGACATTTCCGGTGCATTTGGGGGAAATGTTCGTGGAGTGACAGTTCCAGTGGAATTTTAGGGAATTTTGCAATTGAAATCCGTCAATTTTGACGGAAAAATCAGTGGAATTACAATTTTCATTCAATTATTTCATGCAAAATAATGGAAATCCAGAAAATTCTGAATGAATTGAAAATTCAGTGTAATGTGGTATTGGATATTTATAGGCAGTGACTATTCGCACCATTGCGTGAATCACTCCCGTACACTCCATACACTCCACGCATGCGTGAAGTTTGTGTGTTTCACGCAGCCGAATTTTCATACTGCTGTGTATTTCACGCAGTTGAAGTTTCATACTACTGTGTGTTTCACGCAGTTGAAGTTCTATACTACTGTGTGTTTCACGCAGTTGAAGTTCTATACTACTGTGTGTTTCACGCAGTTGAAGTTCTATACTACTGTGTGTTTCACGCAGTTGAAGTTCTATACTACTGTGTGTTTCACGCAGTTGAAGTTCTATACTACTGTGTGTTTCACGCAGTTGAAGTTCTATACTACTGTGTGTTTCACGCAGTTGAAGTTCTATACTACTGTGTGTTTCACGCAGTTGAAGTTCTATACTACTGTGTGTTTCACGCAGTTGAAGTTCTATACTACTGTGTGTTTCACGCAGTTGAAGTTCTATACTACTGTGTGTTTCACGCAGTTGAAGTTCTATACTACTGTGTGTTTCACGCAATTGTATTTTTATACACCTGTGTGTTTCACGCAGTCGTATCCAGATACTCCTGTGTATTTCACACTTCTGTGTGTATAAACACACAGGTGTATAAAACTTCAACTGCGGGAAACACACATGTGTATAAAAATAAAACTGCGTGAAACCCACAGGTGTATAAAAATACAACTGCGTGAAACACACAGTAGTATGAAACTTCAACTGCGTGAAATACACAGCAGTATGAAAATTCGGCTGCGTGAAACACACAAACTTCACGCATGCGTGGAGTGTATGGAGTGTACGGGAGTGATTCACGCAATGGTGCGAATAGTCACGGCCATATTTATATTTTGATTTGAATCTCAGGAAATTTTGTCACTAGCAATTCAAATTTGGTGAAACAATCAATGGAAACTTAATTTTAGTTCAATTATTTCATGAAAAACAGTAGAGATAAAGAAAATTCAGGGTAACGTACTTCTGAATCCTCAATTAAATGTAGAATTTTTTAATGTGTTCATAAATTACCATCAAAATGTCCGCAAAATTTCGATTTTTCACTAAAACTGTAGTTTAATCCAGATTAATTCTGTTTAGAAAAATTCCTTCCATGATTTAAAATAGTTTTATTTTATTCAACAGAACATTCCCACATTCAACAATTATCATTTTTTGATTACAAAATAATTTAAATGATAATTTTTTTTGTAAGAAAAAAAATTATCATTTTTTTTTCTTAAAAAAAAATGATATTCACGAAAAGTGCTGAATTAATATTAGCTTCTTCAGGTGTTTATTTCCCCCATTTTATATTTGTCAAAAATAGGCACTACTATTCAATCCCCCCATCAAAACCACGAACAAATAAATATTATTCATCTCCGCAAATAAGCTTAAACTAATCTGTTAAAAAAGTAAAAAAAAATCTCGTGAAATTCTCTTCAAAAATAATTGAAACATTAATCCCTCAAATTAATCCCCAAATAAGAATCTCCTGGGAGGCGGATGAGGACAGCATCCACACATACGTGTTGTGTGTACACAGATTGGTTAAGGTGAAACGTGAGGCTTGCGCTGTATCGACGGGTAGGTGGGGACAGGATGATCCTCACCGTCGATATCGCAAAAATCGCCGGAGTAAAAAGAAATCCCGGGGAGAGAAAAAATAACAGGGGGGGATGAGGGCTCTGTGCCTCTCTCCTCCTCTCTTCTCTTCTCTTCTCATAACTTACACGTTGTGTACTGATCGTCCTGGCAGGCCGTGGCCGCGAAACGACGCGAGGAGTCGCCTTATGCCCTTATCGATGATCGTCATCTCTTATTCCACCGCAGCTCGAGTGCGGGGGGTTTGCAAACCTCAACCCGGGAGAAGATATCCCCGATTCAACTCAACGCTGGTTCAGATTATTTTTGTTCCCCTCAATTTTTTTATTTTATTTCATTTAATTTTATTTTTACTCATTTTTTAAATTTATTTATTCACACAATCCTCTATTTTTTAATACAATTATTTCATAACAATTTTTTACATTTTATTTATTCATTTTTTATTTATTTATTNTTTTTTTTTTTTTTTTTTTTTTTTTTTTTTTTTTTTTTTTTTTTTTTTTTTTTTTTTTTTTTTTTTAATTTATTTATTTTATTTATTTATTTAGTGAAGTGAAATTGTTCAAAAGCCAAACGTTAAATAAATTTTTAAGATTCGAATTCATTATCAAAAATTGTTGAGTATGAATTGGAAAATCCATTGGCAAGAGATAATGATAACAAAGTTTTATTAAATTTTTTTAATTTCAAACGTATTGACAACCCTTCGTTCTCCTTTTTTTCACTCTTCTGCCCGGAATAGTACTGTTATATTCACGAGAATTTCACTGAGGAGGGGGTGGGAAGGGGGTGAGGTGGCGGTGACTGGCGGTGGCGACCGCGTGCGCTTCGCGATAAGCCACCCCTGCCGCCGGAGAGAGCCAGCTACCAACTTTCAGGGGGTTGTATCAAGCCTTCATTCATACCACCTTATCCCTACCCCCAACATCTCTCGATTCTGCGAATTTTTATTTCATCGTTTTTCCTTCAGTCGTGGTTTGTTATTCATCATTTACAAAAAAAATGGAAATTTTAATTGACAAGTTGAACAGTTTCTGACTGTATTCCATTATTTGCTGGCTTACACTTCCATTATAAAATCATCAACATTAGAAATATTTTCTAAAGTTTACAAAATAAATACAAAAATGGACAGAACATCATTTGAATATTTTTTAAATTTTCTTCAATAGAAAATTATCCTTTGTCCATCCAAATAATTTAATTTCTCAGTTGATGACAATTACCCCAACAAGTTGACTGAATTTTCAGTGATATCCTAAATTTCAAGATTTTTTTTTCTCTAAATAACATCCGAAGTCAACAGGCCGTGAAATTTTAATTTTTTTCTCCAACCCTACTCCATTCTAAAATCATCAAAACAGAATATACTTTCATGCAAAAAAAAAAACTTTCGCCCAAAAATATATCCAGGACTTTTTAAAATTTATAACCCGCGAATTATTACTTAAAAAAATATAAATAATTGAAACATTACTTCAATATTCTTCGGATATCCTTCAATGAAAAATTTTATTTTCCATCCAAATGATTTAATTCTTCAATTGAGTATTTTTGTTGATGACAATTACCCCAACAAGTTGACTGAGAATTGACGTATATTTTCCCCCTCCCCTATTTACCCCGGAATATCATTTTTTTCCTCCGCATCGACAGGAAGAAAAATAAGAGTCGCTCTTATCACACAACTGGGGTGTAACGACGCCTCGTTATTAATCGGTGTTGAAGGTACCAAAACAGATAGGGGAAATGGGCAAAGTGTAGGTGGGGACGCGGTGTTGTTACTTGGTGGGTATGTACGTTTTACCACTTTTGTAACACAGAAAACACTAATACATGGGTGATTCTCCCGTTTATGTACGATTTGATATCTCAGGGGGTATAACGTACCTATTTCCGTATCGGCCCTCTTCTGCAGATACCGAATGAAATCGGCGGTGCATTCTCACACCTCTCTAACACTCTCTCTTACTCTTATTCTGTATTACCGCTTTTCCGATGCGTCCTCGCTGGCTGAGGATGTGAGGATACCGATGATTTATTCATTTTATCTTTCTCACTCTCGAATTATTCTAGTGAATTAAAAATGTTCAATTATTTGAGACACTTTTTTTCATTGAAATCGTTCCCAACAATTTCAAATTATCCATTTTTTAAAGGTTAGAAAATATTTCATATTTTTATGTTAATTTTTAATTGTTGTTCCGTGAATAATTCATGAATTATGTATTTTATAAATGGAAAGTCGTGATGTCAAAATTTTAAAACATTACAATTATTTATTTATAAGAAGGTAATGATTGAACAAAAAATGGATTTTCGGAAAATGAATCTTTACCTCTAAATTTGGTAAATTGTAATGACTTTGATGATGAAAGAAAGTTTTATGATTGAAAAAATTGAGACATTGATTTTTATTCACTTGAAAATGTTTTTTTTTTTTCAACTTTTATCCATTCTAAATATTTGAATTTTTTTGAGTCCATCTGCCGCAATTCAATCAAAAAAATTGAAGAACTGATATTTCAACAACTTTTTTGTCAATTCCTCTTCATTTCGAAAAGTAACAATATGAAAATATGAAAAAATTGGTTCTCCATCGAATTATGCAATCTCTCGTATATCACCGGTGACTCGATAAAGTACAGTGGCAAGCGGTAATTTCTTAGCAATCAAGTAAAAGAAGACTTGGACAATTTACGTTCGGTGAAAAAAGCCCAGAGAGTAGGATGTTCTAATATCGCAAACTTTATCAGCGAAGGTAGACACCAGTGTGCTTGCCAAAACGAGCTTTTCATCGAGTCGTTAGTTAGGTCGCTCCTCCACCTCTTATACCTCCACCAAAAATCCGATGGGAAGGCGAATGAGACTTATCGCCACTTAAAAACCGACACTCGCTCTGTGCTAATGCGAAAGATCGGGCATTCGTTCTGCATCACCGTATAGTGGGCTTGGGCTTATCGAGCCGGCNATCCCAATTGAGATATTTTGACATACAATTGACACTTCATTTTTAAAATTTTTAATCATTCATGAATTCAGCATTATATTTTATTATAACATCGGATTGGAATTAAATTCATTTAAACTTTTAGGAAATTGAATAATCTTCAAACATAAAAATCTACTGAAAGTCCACCTGAAATTTAATTGACATTCATGAATTTTGTAGTTACGAATAATTAAATCAGAGTGAATTGAAAATTAAAGGCAATAGTTTTTCGTACTCTCAAAATTTTAAGAGATTCAATAATTCTCTTTCACCGAATGAAAATCCCCCACAATTTTCATTTAATTAATCACAATGATTTTCTTAAAAAAAAATTAACCCAAAATAAAAAAAAATTGTTTCCTGTTGAAAGCTGAATCGACCGAAAGCTCATTACTAAGTGAATCAATAACTGATACATTATCACAACTCTGAAAGGATAGAGTGAGTTGAGGGTAGACGAGGCAGACGTGGGTGGATGGGGCAGCTCATCTCCGTCGTCGGACCCGCCGGGGGATGGTGCGAGTGTGAGAAGTGGAAACGGATCGCGATGAGAGAGCTTGGATACTTGCTGGGACAACTCAGTCCACTTTGCTACTGGCTGGGGTGGGCTTCTCTCCGCACCCCCTCCCCAATCCTCCCCTCACCGATTTGCACAAGTATATTGAATTTATTGAGATGAGCCTAGGGATAGCGACCAAGAGGATATTAGCTGCCTACCAGCCATTCCGACGTTATATCCATATAACCGCTGGCTTCTCTCTTACTCCTTTTATCAGGCATTCTCTTATTCACCAGGGCATTTATTAAGATCTCATTGTTGATTTATTCCAATGGGTTATTTCAACTGATCTCTCGTTTTATCCTTTTTTTTTTGTTAAATTGAGGGAATTCAAAGGATCGGGGAAATTAAAAAAATTGATTTGTGAGGGGTATGTGTATCCTATGTAGGGATCAACGAACCCGAGATTGCCTTGTGGACTTCGTTGCACCCTTAGGGGTCCAAGAAAACGGATCAATGACGAATGAAACTCTTTCTAATGAATTTCACGAAATTTTGTTCTTCGTTTTTTGAGAATATCTCGATAGCGACGGGAGATATGAAAAATTTTCTTCAGATATTTTTTGCAGCTCTCACTTCACTCTACAAAAAATGTTCATATGAAAATTTCGGTATCCCTCATCCATCCAAAGATATCCCCCAAAAACTACTCGGAATATCAAATTGAAGTGTAATTTATACTTATCAATCATCGATTCCTCAACATTCGCGGGGTGAAATTCGGCATTTTTTTTCTTCATTTCAAAAGTATTCTCACAGCCCTCAAAACGAGCGCTGCCTCACCAAAATCGCGCCGTTCATTCCCGAGATATCCGCGATAAAATATTATTCCTTTCACCCCGTCTCCCTTCTCACCCCTCTCAACTAATTAAACCTAATAATTTGTTTTATTCTGTTTCAGGTAAGTGTCCAAAGCCATAATCCACCGTAACCTCCGCCAAGTAAGTCCCCAAGACACCGTGAATCCCCCGAAATGACAGGCATATGCCAGCGGTGAAAGAGGCTGCTGAGTGTGTGGATCCGATGAAAATATCCCCCCGTGCACCTCTTCAACCCTTATCAGCCAAAAGCCAGCCTCGCTCCCGCAATTCAACCTCCAACCCCTTCAAGATTACCCATTAACCCCCTCCGCCCCCCTCAGCCCCGAAAAAAACCTTAATTAAGCATTTATTCTCGTCGTCCTCAGCAGACAAAAGAGTAACGGCTCCATATCAAGGGCATCACGAGTCGCTCCGGCCGCGTTACAAGCAATATAATAAGTATCAAGTAAGTTCGTCTGGAGGGCGAGAGGGGGGTGGGGGGGGGAGAGGGAGGGAAATGTTATCGAGTAGCCTGCGCGTGCAGTTGTACCCTACGGGCCCTCCCCCCCATCCGATTTGAGTACACTGGGGTGGTATTTAGATATTCTAATGGGCGCCTGATAACGAGACGCTTGCTGCTGTGATAAAGACGACTGGCGGGTGGGGGTGGCCGGGGGGTGGGTTTTGAAGGAGTTGGGCGAGAAGTCTCACCTCTTGGCAGGGCTGTATTACCTACATATAGATGTATATAACGCGTCGACGACGCTGCGCTCCGCAGATAACGGAACTGGGGGGTATGAGTGTCACTTGTTTACGTGAATATTTATGATCAACTGTGGACAACTTGAGAAGAGCTATTATTTATCAATTATAGGAGGGGGAGGAGGGGGGGGGTGACATGGAGAATATTTTTGATTCTGCGGTCCGAGTGGGGAATTTATTTGGAGAAGAATATTTTCATCGAGGTCAACTGAAAGCCGTTCGTTAATGTCTAGGAATCCCAGACGATCCTGTGACGCTGGTCATACCTCCGCGGAGACTCCGCGCGGAGGTATTTAGGCGCCAGCGCTGCCGATTTCACTCTACACTGACGCGACGCGTTTAGCGAGTTTCCGGCAACGTCGCGTGACGGACCGTTTCATTTAACGCGGGAAAAAAAAATTCTGTTGGAAATAATTCATTTTCTTTTGGAATTTCGGGAATTATGTTGCGGAAAGCACTATAATGCGTTATACTCTTCAATTGAAGAAATGTTTTTTTTCCGGTTATTCACTCAATGGTAATTAACGAAAAACGACGCGCTGCGGCAATGCCCATACGGAAAAATTTATATTTTGAAAAATGTAAAAAAATATCTGAAATCGGCTCATGTTATATATTTTTAAATATATTTTTTGATGGGGGGTGTTAACAAATGATCCCTCATTTGATTCAAACAGTCATTGTTGTCTCCATGAACAACATATGAGCATCAAAAACTCAATAACTTATAAAAATGCAATAAATTAATAATTTCGAATTTTGTCTGGAAATCCCTAGGGACTAACCGTTGGGTGGTATTGCCTTGGGGTAAAAAATTCTCGTCAATCGTTGAAAAATAACGAAATAATAATTGCTCCAGATATCTATAAAAAAATGTTTCCCATTAAAAAATTCTGAAGAAGACTAATCACGTCTTCAGCCGAGTGAATAAATTTATTATTTCATCGGGAGAAATGGAATATCCAAGGGGGGAGGGGGGAGGAATGAGCGAACGATACTATCACTTGCCATATTAGAGGAAGTTATAAATGGCTTCGAATCTAAAATTGATCTTTTGTGTCTGGCTGCGGAGAGCCAGTATTTTCCCTACGTGCCTCTTCCTCTCCTCGAGAATTCATTCCCCCTAAAAACCGCACATATAAGTTTTATATTGTAGGTATCGAGAGCGATATACATTTGGAGACTGCTATCAATCCATCCGCCTCTGTCTTCGTCCCTCTCGCTTTTATGAAGGATTGGTATTAGAATGGCAGTCATATAGCCGTGCCACTCTGGTATATACCAAGGATGAGATGAACCTCCGCGAGATATATCGATTGTGACGCGTCTGCCCGTTTGAGATAAGCTCTATCCATACCCCTGGCCGCCCCTCGCGCTCTCTTTTTCACCTCTCGGCGGATTTCTGAGGGATTGACGGTCGAGGAATGAATTTGACCAGACCGAAAAACCAAAGGATTAACATCTGAGTTATGAAAACAACACTTGGAAAATTACTCCCGAAATTGCAAGTAAAAAATCTTGAAAATTTTTAACTTGAAATTTCACTCATTCACACGAAATTTTCATGTATTTTCTTATTGAAAAATCAGTTGAATTCATTTCGTCAATGGAAATTAGTAGTTTGAAAATTCAAGCAACAATTTCCCGGAATTGTCAATTCACTGAAAATTCAGTTGGATGTGGTTTTCAATTTTCGCAATGAATTTGAAAATTGTAGATGTCGAAATATGAAGGATAATCGAAACTGGAAAACCCAATTGTTCAAAGATCATGGAGAGATTCCGTGAACGATTTGATATTAAATTGAATTCAAATTTACAACATTGAGAATTCAAGTGCAACTATTCCTCAATTTTCTAAAAATTTGTAACAGTGAGATATGAGAAATTAAGGTACACTGTTCAAAAATTTTGTGTGCACGGAGATAAAAGTTGAAGAAGAGTCCGAGACGAATAGTGAATTTTTGTCCGTTGGCTCGCGAAAATTTACTGAATGTGAGGGTAATTTGGAATTCCATTCAATTTTCAGGGAAATCTGTAATTTCAGTATTTTGTTCAACAGTGAACTGAAATTTCAAGGTATTTCTCACTGAAAATTCCAAATTTTATAGAAAAATCAAGAGGAGTTGTGAATTTACATTCAATGTTTAATTTCCATGGAAATTAATAGAGATAGTAAAGATTAATGTAAATATAGTCTTTAATCTTCAATTAATTGATAATTCAGGGTAATTTGAGCTGAATATTTATATTTGAATTAAAAATTTTAATACATTAAGGATTTTTAAAGTTCAAATTTTTTTTAACAGTGTTGAATAAATCTACAGGCAATCGAATAATTTTTCTGCTTTAATTTTAAAATAATTGCTGAGCATTTGGAGGAATTCAAGACGAGACGCCTCATTTTGTAGCATTAATTTCCTAAATGAAATTTAAAATAATTTTGAACTTTCACAAATCTTATTTTTCGGCCTGAAATTAATTTCTGAAGAAATTATGAAAAAGCAAAAATTGTTCACAAATCCCTAAAATGTTTTGTTTATCAATTCTTTCTTTAAAAAATACGTAATACTAAAAAATTCTTGTGCACATTCAGACTGTAATGGCTCGATATTCCCCAAAAAATCGGCAACTTCAATTCCAACGATTGCGATCCTCTCAATCAAAGACAATATGAAAATTTCACCTCCTGCAATTATCCTTTCCCCCAAGATCTGGGTTAGCATTGCCTCGATATGAAGAAGGTGGATGAAGTTGGGGTATGGGTGTGAAGGTGGGAAACAGCGATAATTTAACGATTGGATCCCGAGGGTTGGAGGTGAGAAGAGAGTGGTTTCCTGGGTGACTACAACTTAATTGGCCGAAACTGGTCCTGGGGCCCTGCTCCCTGCGTCTCTCCACTTCGCTCGGGGAAGGGAGAGCTCAAGTTGAACGCATAGGATAAAGAAAGAGGGGTTATAAGCGGTGGGAATTTTAATTGGCATCGATTTGTCAGTTGCTCTACACTGTTGATTTTAATCGCAGCTATTTATTTAATTAATATTTCCCTGTTTCGCGTGTTTTTTCATCAATTCTTGTCGTCATCAGGAGACAAATTAGCCAATCTTTATGGAAAATCCGCTGGGCAGTGTCATTTTGATATTTTGTTTCATTTTTTCATTGATAATTTGTATTTTATTTAATACAACTATTACATAATAATAATTTTTATTCGTATTATAAATTAATAATAATATATAATATATTATTAATTGTCTTTTAATTTAATTTTTATATTTTTGAAATGTCAATTAATATTCACACTTCAAAAATATATTTCATAGTCTTCATTTTTCGATTTAAAATTCAAGTAAATTCGGGAATTCTCGATTTTCTGCTGCTCAAAAATTTGGAATTTCATTGAATTTCCAGTGAAGTCTGGGATTCCTTCATTTCTCCCCCTGAATCGACCTCAGTGTTACTCTCCTTGAAAATTATTCCTAAATTGTCCATGAAATTCAATTTTTTTCAACAGCGTAATTCCACTGAAATTAAATTTCCCCGTTTCCCGTGTTTTTTCGTCAATTTTTGTCGTCGTCAAGAGACAAATTGGTGAATCTTCACAGAAAATCCGCTGGACATTGTCATTTTAGTATTTTATTTATGAGGAGAGGCTCATTGCATTCAGCTCATGAGAGACTACGCACACACAGCGATCCATCACGCCCGTAAATTCCTCGAGACGATAAAGATACTAACGCACACGGTAGACGTGCGGGTGGAAAAACAACAAAAAACTATCCAGCAATTAATGAACGACTCGACAAGAATAAGAGAAAGAGATTGCGGTGGAATGTGATAAGATGCCAATTCGATGACTCGTCAATAGAATTTTTATCATCACTTTTATTGCTCGCGTTCCAACTACATTACACCGATTTTTTTTATTCTGCCCCTGGAGCGAGGACGATCATGCGGTGTGTCATTAAACGATGAAGGCAGAACCGGGGAGAAACACGAGGGGTGTAACCCAGTAGCAGCCACAAGATTTATGGGAGAAACCCGCACACTATATGCTACTTTGATTCTCCGCATTCGCATTCATATGGTTTTGTTTCGTTATTTTTCATCGAGCTCTGGGCTCTCTTGTTCTGTTATTTTCCGAGAGTCTCTGAATTTGGATAAAAGAGGGGGGGAAAATCAGGGGGAATCAGATCTTCAGACCGAATAAGGATGGCAAAGTCTTTCGCTAGAATGTCACCGCTTGGTCGTGCCATTTTTAGAATAAAATGGACATTTTCGAAGGGTTTTTGGGCCGGGAATTGGGTGTGTGGTTTATCATTTATTTGGGGTTTTTTTTTAAATTCAGCTTAATTATAACAGAATTTTCTTGGAATTCTTGAGTCACAATGAAAATTATATTGACTGGAAATTCAATGAACTTTTAGAATTTCAAAAATATTTTTTCATCACGAGACGTGATCCAATGGAATTGAATTTATCCCTTAATTTGGAAATTTCCTGGCTAATAATCCTTGGAAATTTCATTGAAATGCCCCTCAATTTATTGTGTATTATTTGTTATTTGAATTTTGCAATGAAATTCAACTCAAACTATCAAGAAAAAATTGAAACGTCAAATTTCACTGGAAATATTGACAATTCTCCTAGAATACCTGAACTAAAATTCACATCCTCTTCATTTTTCCTACGAATTATGAATTTCCAATGATGAAATTCCTTGAAATTTCAGTGGAACATTAATCCTCGTAAAATTACAAAGAAGTGTCACGCGAAATTCACAATTCCCTGATTTCACTCCCGCTCTCCCGTGAATTCCCATCGGCCTGTTCACGTAATTTCACGAATTTTCTAACACCACTCGGTGATAAAGCGCAGACCAGAAGTAGTAATAGCAGCAAGTCCTGCCCCGCCAATGCGATTGGCTTCAATGTAACCAAGTATCCACCAATCGTTTACCTTCTCACCTTCCCCCCGATTCATCGCACTCCTCTTACTCTCATTCCATCCTCCCATTGAATTGTCCTTTTCTTCTTATTCTCAATGTTTATATTTCGTTTTTCACGAGTACCCGAGAGCCGATCCTCAGCCTCCGCCGATCCCCAAAGGCGATGCGATTCTCGCTCGGTCTCCGCATTGTTTGGAAATACGCAGCGAGATCACTTCTGATACACGAGAAGGTTTTATCCACCTCCTCTCTCTCTCCCTCTCTCTCTCTCTCTCTCTCTTTTTATTATTTATCTCTCTCCTCGTTTATCCACCGGGTTTTTGTACGTGAATTTTGTCTCTCTTCACACCGGTGATATTCAGACCTTCGCTGTACCTTCGGCTCCTTTTCCAACTCACCTGAGAAAGCCCATGAAGTGTGTTTTTGCTGTTTGGATCGTATCCATGGAGTTTCGCTTGTACGCAATTTGTTCCCATCCAACGACGAATGCTCTCTCGCACGCCGGGGGAAATATACCGCACCACACATGTGGGCATGAGGCACGTCTTTTGCTGCAACAAGGATGTCCCGGGCTGCGATTCACCTGGGGCCAATCAATTTTCCTCGGGTAGTTTCCTTATTCATCGCGGGATGAATCTTGGATTGGCGAGGGAATATTTATTGGCCTGATTGGGGAGGCTTTTTATTCAAGGGCGATGCTTTTCGAATGGGGATGAGGGCCAATGGCTTTTACTGGGGGATTTGAAATCGCGAAAATTAATGGTAAACAATTTTTCGCTGGCAAGTTGATTTGAATTTTTAATGAAGTTTTAAATTCCATGGGTTTTCCTCTTCAATTCAATTCGATGTCAAATCAAATTTAATTAGTCAAGGTCTTGTGAATTTTTAAAACGTAACATGTCACTGAAATTGCATAATTTCTTTCAAAAATCCACGAAAAGTGGAAATTACAGCTCAATTATTCCAGAAAAATTGATGAAAAATGAGGAAAATTCCGAGGAATCTCTTCTTGAATTCCAGATTGAATTCATCTCTTAAATTCATTTTTAAAAAGACCATTTGTTTATATTAAAAAAAATTATTCATCTCGCGAATAAAAACGGAAACAAAAATTTTAACTATTTGATTTATTTAATTTACGTAAAGTATTCAATTCAAACAAATAATTTCTCCCCGTATTCTTCGTTTGTCAAATTGTTTTCCCCTCTTCGTTCCCACAAATATCGTTCCATCCACTCTCCAAACACTCTGAAAATCATGGTGAAAATTCACTCAATCCGTTATCCCCCCGGCTGGTGTCCATGTATTGGATATCCGAAGGTGAGAAGAGTGATGAAATGAGTAGCCTCGTGAATCTCAAACCAGACTCGATAACGAACAGGCCTGAAAGTAAATTTGCGCCCATTAACAGGACGAATGTAAATCTGGCAGTGTCCGATATTTAAATTAAAAAGAAAAAAAAACAAGAAATTGTTTATTTTTCATCCGAACGAAGTTAATCTGAATTTCATTTTTTTTTCTCGCATTTCTTTACGCACGATTGCCGAGAAATCATCACGAATTTTCGATTGGCATTATCCTCTCGTCATGCACGCACTGATAACCGATGAATCGCCGTAATTATTACGTTTGATAGAATTACGTTCATGTGCAATCGGCTTATTATAATTTTTTTGTTGTTATCGGTGGTGGCAACTGACGTGCTTGAGGAGCGATTGTAAATTCTTTTGGGGGCATGCTGTGTTATTACCTTCGTCGATGAATTGTGGATTTATTATCGGCAACCTTTGCTTCAAAACCTGATTGAAATGTTCAGCAAAGGATTATATCGTGTTTAAATACATAATTCACGTCAGAGGGAGTTATCATTCATCATTATTTTTTATTCATCGTTTTGTAAACTAAACAGTATAGTTGTTTAGTATTAACAATGTTGAAGAATTGAAATGCGGCACATTGCAAAATTTCCTCAATTGAAGAGGGAAGATTTCAAAATAAAATTAGATCTCAATATTTGAGAATAAAAAATTGGGGCATTCGAAATTCTTTGAATTTTTAATTTAAAATTACAGAATTGAAAATTTTTTGCATTTTTCAATTGAAAAATTAACAATACATCACATTAATCATTATTAACACTTAATTAACGGATATTCATAGAAAAATAATACAAAAAACATTAATAAAATAGAAATAGAATAATTTCATTTTTTATTCCCTCGATGTCACAATTTTTTTTTATAGGCTTCGCCTTCTCAGAATAGCAACAATATTTTTAAAAAACTCAAATAATTAAAACTGGAATGCTAATTATCGTTAATTTGACATTAAGTTTCACTTTCGTCATCAAAAAAATTCGAATAAAATCTGCAAAATTCGTAATCATTTTTCTCAGCGATAAAATATCTCAGAATGTCCGCGTAATCGAAAAAATATTGTGCAATTGGCTGAAAAGAGTTGACTAAGCAGATGTTAGATGTAAATCACTCAGCTAGAATCATTAAGTTCACCGTTCGCTCCACTCAAACGTTTACATTAAATAATTACACCGGTCTGTATTAAACGCACGTTGGGATTCGATCCTGGGTATCGATAGGCGCGTGTAAAAATTTCAAACGGTAATAGGTTTTCACCGTGGCTAATGTGTATCGGGCTGTACGCCACTTTGTAATAGTTTAAACACGCGCCGCAATCCACCGCTCCCCTCCCCCCGGTTTCGTCCCTCCTACGCTCTCCGTCAATGGGTTGTGCTCTCGAATGTGCATTAAATAATTAATTAAAACGAAACGATCAAGATATCAATGTATCTCACGTTCTGCAGTAAATTGCTCCGGCACATGGTGCGATTCATGCTTTTGACGATTTCGCGAATTGTCGTTGACAAATTGAGAATTTAATATTGACTCATTTTTTTAAAATGTATTTGGGGGCTGTTTGACCCTCGTGACCCTCAACTTTGGGAGGATTTCATTATTTAAGGGGTAACAGAAGGCCATAATTTCCTCGAAATTTTCAAACAAATTTCCTGCTCAAAGTTATTAGTATTTTTTTTACCCAAAACACATTGACCTTCATCATCACCTCCTGGAGATTAATGTACTTCGATTCGTAAAAATATCGATAACTTTGGGCAGGAAATTTGTTGAAAATTTTGGAAAATTGGCCGCACTCTGTTACCCCTTAAACAGTCGGGATCTGAATTTTAATTTTCGTTTAGGGTGTTTATAAAAAATAGTTTGGAAAACTGAAGAAATTGAGAATTCAGCCATTACTTGGAGAATTATTATTGGAAAAGACATAAATTAGAAATTAAAAATTGAAAAAATTAAAAAAATATATATTTACGCATTTTATGCAATTTATGAAATTACATATGATAAATCAGAAATTCAAAATTTACTCTTTTTTTTAATGTTGAAGTACCATCAAGTATCATCTGACCCTCGTGACTCTTCATTTACTGATGATCTCTCGATTGCACTTTTAAGATCTAAATTTCATTCTCAATTGTACACTAACATTTTATAAAATTTTTTAAAAAATCTGAAATCATTTGAAAATTATAATTTTTTACTCCCACAAAAAAAACCCAATCATCAAAATCTGGAGTTGAATGCGAATGATTCTCAAATGACCCCCTCGAAGGTGTAGAATAACTATCCAAAGAATTACAGAACAAAACAATGCAGTCTTTGTATGCGACGCACGGTGGGCAGTAAAGTGGCCGGAGTCAAAGGGATCGTAATCGGTGGCTCTGGCGGGAC
>NW_021680569.1:509346-576705 GCF_001412515.2 Diachasma alloeum
CTCTCTCTCTCTCTCTCTCTCTCTCTCTCTCTCTCTCTCTTTCTCTCTCTACCTCCACCGGGACTTTTTCACGTTCTTTTTCTCCACATATATTAGCCACCTTCTTCTCCGAGGAAATGCATTTGCATCACAATGTCATCTAGATATTTTAATTTATATATTTTAATGAAGTTGGATGGAGCTGAGGATTTTAATGAACTCTCGAAGGAGTAATGAGCCTTTTTCTTTGGTTAATTGTTTTTCTTTTCGTTGAGGATAAGGGGAGTATTTAAATATTTAGGTTAGAGAGTGATTTGTTGGCGAGAATTCATCATAAGTGAATGAATATTCAATTTTTTGCATTTAAAAAATCCGAGTTTTTAGCGTAATTAAAATAATTAAATGATAATTAATAATTCTATCTCTCCCTTTTGGAAATTATTTGTTGGTAATAATTTATCACAAGTGAATGAATATTTTATTTTTTGCACAATTTTTTTGTAACAAAAATTCTTCAGAAAATTTAAATAATCAAATAGAAAAAATGTTTTGAGTCAATGAAAAAAAATGAAATTACTACGAAAAATATTTATTATCTCGTTTTTGGGGATAATCCAGCCGTCTTCATCTCAGGACTAAACCCCTCCCCGCGGCCTTCACTCACCCAACCGCATTGTTATTTCAATGTGCATGAGTATATATCGCATACAGGCGAGGAGAGAAGCTTTCCACGAAACGTGGAAAGCTTTTGCGGCTGAGACTCGAACGCTGGACCGGCCCGATAACGGGTGCTACCTATCTTGGCCACCGCAGGCTTTATTATAAACCCACCTCACCCAGGAGAATCGCCCGCACCTTTTCTCGCTCTCCTCTCCGGCCCTTTTCCCCGGATTCCTAAACCCTTTTTCTCACTCCGAGGACTTGAATACGTGGGACATCATATTGTTCATCGCTTCGGGGGGTGAAAGCCCCATTCGACGATTAATTTATTCGTCAATGGACTGAAAAACATCACGAGAAACCCAATTTTCATCGCAACAATTTTTTTCGCTTGAAAAAACAATTTTTTTTGGATATTTTGCTCGATTGTAATGCAAAGTAATTTTATTTTCAGCCGAAAAATTATATTTCTCCCTGAAAAGAGATATTTTATCGTGTTGCTTCAATTTAAATATAAAGAAACGTCAATTTTCATCGCAACAATTTCTTTTTGTTTGGGAAAACAATTTTTTTCGGATATTTTGCTCATTTTGAATGCAAAGAAATTTTATTTACTGTCGAAAAATGATATTTTCCCCTGAAAAGTGATTTTTTCTCGTGTGGAATGAATTTAAATATTAAAAAACCCCAATTTTCATCGCAACAATGTCTTTTTACTTTGAGAAAGCAATTTTTTTCGGTTTTTTGCCCATTTCGAATGCAAAGTAATTTTATTTTCAGTCGAAAAATTATATTTTCCCGCGAAAAGGGATCTTTTCTCGTGTGGAATGAATTTAAATATTAAAAAACCCCAATTTTCATCGCAACAATCTCTTTTTACTTTGAGAAAGCAATTTTTTTCGGATATTTTGCTCCTTTTGAATGCAAAGAAATTTTATTTACTGTCGAAAAATGATATTTTCCTCTGAAAAGGGATCTTTTCTCGTGTGGAATCAATTTAAATATTAAAAAACCCCAATTTTCATCGCAACAATCTCTTTTTATTTTGAGAAAGCAATTTTTTTCGGTTTTTTGCCCATTTCGAATGCAAAGTAATTTTATTTTCAGTCGAAAAATTATATTTTCCCATGAAAAGGGATCTTTTGTCGTGTTGCATCAATTAAACATTAAAAAATCCAATTTTCATCGGAAGAATTTCTTTTTATTTTGAGAAAGCAATTTTTTTCGGATTTTTGCTCATTTCGAATGAAAATTAATTTTATAAAAATCGTTTTTCTGAATTTTTCACCGTGTTTTCTCTCGCAATGAAGTGGGGATGATCATTCCGATCAGATAACCCTCGAGACACTGCGATAGGGGGATGAGAAGAAGGTGTTGCAACGGAAAAAAAACCTCCACCGAGGAAGGAAGGTTGTGTGGCTGTTTATCGTGATGCCGTCTTGCGGCCCAGCTCCTCATTAGCCCGCTCCGCTCATCAATCACTCGTCCACGACCACCGACTTGAGCCCCTCATCGAGTGCCCATCGCCCAACGCACACGTCAGTGCGTCCCTATCCCCGGGAATTCGAGATCCCGTCCTCTGGGTATCTCTCTTTCTCTTTTCTGTCTTCTTCTTTTTTTGGTGGTCCTCGTGTCCAAATATTTGGATCGTCGATGATACCGTAACCACTGAATCGATCATCATCTCCCCCCACTGCCCCCTTCGCAACTGATGCTCCCAATAAAAAATTAAAATCTGAAACTAATTTTCAACTTTTCAATTTCGTTTTTAAAATGAAATTAAAAAGGTGTTTAATGTTGCCCATGTTTTTTATTATTTTATATTCACATTGGGGGATTCAAAAATTGATATTTAATGTTTTTAAGAGTTGAATGACAAGTGGAAAAATCGGAGAATTTTTTCTCATTTGTTTTAATTTTGCAATTTGAAAGAATAGAATTTGTTATTTTATTCGTTTAAAATTTAATTTTTTATGTATCAAGTAGAGTTGAGCATCAAATGTATATTTAACAATATTTAAGCATTGAAATGGCACATTGCAAAATTTCCTCAATTCAAGAGAGAAGATTTTAAAATAAAATTAGATTTAACATTTGAGAATAAAAAATTCTGGCATTTAAAATTCTTTGAATTTTTAATTTAAAATGATAGAATTCGTAAATTATTGCCTTGGATACCAAATTCAAAATAAACAACTTCAATTATTCCAAATAAAAATCTAAAAATCCACGATTCATTAAAACCTAAATAAATAAAAAATCGGACTTTTAGTCCTCCATTTTTCATTATTCTCTGGCGTCCTCCAAGGGTTGTGATATTTACCAGGCAGTAACGTCGAACACAAAAGATGTTAAAATGAAATTAAACCTTAACATTTGAGAATTAAAAATTCAAAGAATTCCGAATGTCAGAATTTTTAATTAAAAATGACAGAATTCGTAATTTCTCATCTTCGATACCAAATTCAAAATAAGGAACTTCAATTATTCCAAATAAAAATCTAAAAATCCACGATTCATTAAAACTTAAATAAATAAAAAATCGGACTTTTAGTCCTCCATTTTTCATTATTCTCTGGCGTCCTCCAAGGGTTGTGACATTTACCAGGCAGTAACGTCGAACACAAAAGATGTTAAAATGAAATTAAACCTTAACATTTGAGAATTAAAAATTCTGACATTCCGAATTCGTTGAATTTTTAATTAAAAATTCTGACATTCAGAATTCTTTGAATTTGTAATTAAAAATGACAGAATTCGTAATTTATCATCTTGGATACCAAATTCAAAATAAACAACTTCAATTATTCCAAATAAAAATCTAAAAATCCGCGATTCATTAAAACCAAAATAAATAAAAAATCGGACTAAAAATCCTCCATTTTTCATAATTCTCTGGCGTCCTCCAAGGATTGTGATACTCACCAGGCAGTAGCATCGAAGAGAGAAGGGTTTTCAACTCGGGGGTTTGTAGTGTGTGAGAGAGCCTGGCCAGCGGCGTTATCAGCAACCAAGAGGCGTTATCAGCTGAATGCAGCACTCCCTCCACTTCACCCCTTCTTCCCAATCCCCTCCTCCTCCCCCTCCCCCGCCCCCCACGAAACTAGACTACGCCTTGTGTGAATGTGTGTGTTGCCCTCTCTATCTTGCGAGGGGCCTCCCTTGGGGAACCAAGAGAGTACAACCACTACCCGGGAGGTGAGATGGCTATAGAGAGTGCATCGCGCGATAACGAGCCAAGTTAAACAATATCGAGCTGCGAAGGGGTGTCTCAGTTCACCGGGAGGATTAAACTGTGACTCCCTCAACTTTAAACTCAATATTTTATATTTGGAATTGAGAAAAAAGGAACATCCGGAGATTTTACGAGTATTTCTTAATTTGGATGACTCATTTATTTAAACATCTTTTTCTCGTGAATAAATTATTAAAATTGTTCAAAATTTTGATGTTTTCTGCATGAAATTGATTTTTTTTTAATTTAAAGTCGAAAAATATAAGTTTTGGGACAGAAAATTGATTGTTTAGGAGTGATTTATGAAAAAATGTAATTTGAAAATTTTTCCAAATATTTCTTAACAATTCAAAATATAAAATCGAATTGAAATGAATTGTCTAAGGTCAATTGAAGCTCCAAACGGACGTCTTTAACCGGAGCATAAAACAAGAATTATTTTCATGATTTTTTAAATTAAATTCAGAAACGGAATGTAAAAATGTTGGGCGAAGTAGTAAAACGGTTTAAGTCGACTCATCTTCCAGCTGAGTTTTTAAGGAATATTTCCGAATCTAAGGGAGATAGCGAAATTTTCATAATTACATTTGTTGTAGCACACAATCAGCTCTACAAAAAAGGTTACAACAACAATTTTGCTAACTCCCCCAGATTCCGAGATATCCATTGAAAACCGGTCAATAGTCAAAAATGACTTGTACCGTTTCACATTTCGCTACTGAATTAATTAATTCCCCAAACATCATAATCCTCCGGATCGACTACTCCCGAATTTTGTATTTCCCCACCTCCACCATGACCCCTAGACCTCCGAAAAAATATTTCCCCACTGACTCACCCGTGAAAATTCTCGAGTGATCAACGCAGAGAACAACTCACGATACAGCCGGTGGTTCTCCACCCGAAACCCCAACGAAAGAATCCTTTTAGCGGCTTTACGAGGCCTCCGGCGAGACAACTTATCAGTCGCCTCGAAAAGACGAAAAAAAAGCCCCCCTCTCGAAAAAGGAAAAAGGAAGAGAGAAACAACAACCGCGAGGAAGGAGCCACGGACAGCAGATACCGAAAAAGCCGTCATATTGAAAACCATAATTCGTCCAAGAGTGCACCAGGTACACGTGTATAGCAGCGTGTTTGGACATGCAATGACCGCTATCTCATCGCGTCACAATAAATACTGATTCTTGGAAATGGTGGAGGGTGGGTATACGCAGCCAAGTCACTTATGCTCACTTATCCACAAACGCCTTCTTCTTTCCATTCTCCCTCGGGTGGAATAAAAAAATATATTATCAAAATAGTCTTCTCTCTCGCTTCAACGCGTCATCCCAGCCCCCTCCACACACACCCGGAGTCTGCATTTTCTCCCGGGACGTACCTTCTTGCCCTATCGGCAAGTGATAAGGTGGACCCCCCCGCCCTCTGCGTCTTTTCACCAGGAGTAATTATTTCCGATAGGTGTATACCGATGGCCGCCACCACTGATATCTGCCCGGAGTACCTGTGGTTTATGCTCATGCTTCCAATGCGTTACATTCCGAAGTACCATTTATCTCATTGGCGGGAGGGGGAGGGGGGGGGGAGAGTTTTAAATTATTCAATCGACGTGAGGAACTGACGAGTCTTGAAAATAATGGGGATTGAATTGAGGAATTGAAAATTTGGGAAACATTCAGTTTGGGAGGTGGAATGGTTTTTTGCGTATTTGGAAATTTAATGGTCATTTGCTTTAATTTTTTAATTGCAATTAAGGAAGAATTAATTAAAATTCTTTCTGTGGAAATTTTGATCGCATAAAAAATCAGTGGAACAAAATCAATGGAAATTTATTGGGAGTGAAAAATTCAGGTGAATATATTCTGGATTTTTTAATTAATTAACATTCATATTTTGATTGAAAATTCAAGTAAGTGGAGGAATTTTCGAATTTTTATTGCTCAAAATTTGGAAGTTCACAGAATTTTCACTAAAATCCGAAATTTTATGATTGTAAATGTCACCCTCCTGCAAATTGCTATTCAACTATTCATGAAATATCATTTTTTGCAAATAATGAATTAAATGTTGAACTTTACATGCAAAATTTTGGAAAAATCAAAATGTAAATTTAAAAAAAATCATTTTCTCAAATCAAAAATGCGAAATTGCAATTCGTCGGATAAACAAAGTTTTTATCGACACATATTTTCAAAGCTACTGGGGCAAAATGGGTGGTCTCTTTATTTTAATAGGCACTGTGATATTATTTACGACCATCGGGAGAAAATCCAGATGACAAGTGAAACTGCTTGCAAACAGTGAGGGTTACTGCGTCTCCGTGACTTTCCAACAATTCTCCGTTATAAGTTGCGCCCGTTTGACGTAAGAATAACGCACCCAGGGGTATACTCAGTGTTTATACACTCGCGGGGACAATTTATAACGCATTAAAAAAAATGTCGCCATTTTTATGGACATTAAAAAATATCCCAGCGTCGTGCGGATGCATTTAAACTACATTTAACATAAAAAGAAGAATATAAACATAAAGGATTAGTTGAATATTGAACAAATAAAGTGGAAGGTATCAACGAGTGAGGAAATATATCACATTGTTTGACATTTCGGGCGGAAATTTTCGATAGTATTGGAAATTTTTATGACAATTTCACTGAAATTCCAAGGAATTTCGTCATTTAAAATTGAAAATTTTATGGAATAATTACTGGAAGTTGTAGTTTTTAGTTCAATCATTCCATGAAAATTAATAGAAGTCAAGAAAATTATCAATTGAATAATTGAACTTGATTTGGATCCAAATATTCATAAATTTTCACTAAAAATTCAAGTTATCTTGGGAATTAAGAGAAATTCGAAAAATTCAGGTAAATATTTTCTTGAACTGGCCATCGATATCAAAAGAATTTGTGACTTACCTTCATAAAGGTTTACATATTCTCATCAAAATATAAAAATAGTATGATATTAATAATTTCAATTTGCGATTGATGGTGAATTAAATATTTAATCATATGGGACTGTGAATTTTCCATTAAGCAATAGTTCTAATGTCTTAAAAGGGATCACCAATTGCGCAAATAATCGGTAGTCTGCCTACCTAAATTATTAATTAATAAAATAACTCAGCATTTGAATATTTAAATTGATAATTACTAAAATAATTAAAAATTCAAGAGTGATGTTAGCTAAATCATAGCCTCAAAATTTAACGGTAATTATGATTAATAAATATGGCTATCCCTGGTGATTCGGTACTAAACATTCATATTTTGATTGAAAATTGAAGTTACTTTGGAAATTCTCGTCTGCCTGCCGCTCAAAAATGTACAATTCCACTGAAATTCCCCCATTGTCTCCCCCCAAACCAACCCCAACATTGCTCTCCCGAAAATCACTATCGAATTCCCCCCGAAATTTCAATCTTCTCCCATCACTGCAATTAATCGCATTTAAACCGGAAAATCAATCGACGAAGAGGAACGTGAAAGGAATCCCCGGAATTTCCGTTGTTTTTTCGAGGAGATAAAAAATAAAAAGCCTCCACTGGACCTCTCTCCACCACACACCGAGAAGTAGTCATGCCTCCGTTATCTCCGGCTCGCCATTCACGTGCCGTGATCTCTCCCTCCTTATCTATCGTAAAAACTTTGACTTTAGCCATGCGACAGGGATCATAATCGATGTTTTTTTTATCTCTCTTCTCCTCTCGAACTGAGTGTGTGTCACTGTCGAAAGCTCTTTCACCTCGCTCACTCAACCAGGGGCTATCTTCAACGTTGATATAACACGCCTCCTCCACGCTTTCCTCATCTTCTCTCTCCCCCTCTCCCTCCCCCACCGCACCCCTACCATACCAGCTGCTTGTGTTATCGATAGATATCGTGGCCCTGGTAAAATATACGTTATCGCGAAAAGAAACTTTAGACCAGTGCTGGAGAGATGGAACTGATGTCACTGATGTGAGACATTGAAACGAATGAATATGGGAAAATACGGGGAATTGAGATTAAATTGTCAGGGGTGAGTCATGTAATTGGGCTTTGAGTCATGCAGATGTGCAATTGATTTTTATCATTAGGAAAACTTCATATTTTTTTAAATGACAATTTTTTCTTCTTTTTCACATCCTCGGAGAGAAATATTCAATAAAAATTACGTATCTTGTCTTTGATTCCGGAGCGTTCCGTAATTTTTATCTGAATCTCCTGTGAAGAATTACGATACCGTCACTTAAATTTTCTGAGTCGATTCCATAATCAGTGAGCAAACTGAGTTCCGTATATTTTACTGAACATTTCTCTCCCCCGTTTTCCCCCATAAAAAAATCCACTTCCCCGAAAAAAATGGGATTGTCATCGACGCCTCTAATTAATTCCCTCCCCCGAATGCCTCTCAAGCATCTCGATGTTTTTGATATGTTGAATTGTCGATCGGAATGTGTGCACACACAGTGGTAGACTTGCCCGAGCATTGAGACGTGAAGGAACAGAGTCGTTGGACAGAAGCCCACAGTGTCCCGGGCAATTATCGCCCCCTGCTCGGATATATACAGACCGAAGTCAGGCCTGACGTGCATACATTAAACTTCTTTTTCTCCCGTTTATTTCTCTTCGGTGGTGCTCCTCGCCATTTTTTACTCTCATTCGTCCGCTCAAGATCGGTCAGCTCCGGCCATCCCTCTCCCCTCCGCAACCGCGAATGGCAAGGCAACACGGCACAGACACGCCAGATTTCGTATCTGGTCCCCGCGTTCGGGACACCTCTCGCTCACCTTCCAGGGGCCTTATTGCGAGCTTCCAACTGTAACAACTTGAAACTCGAATGTCGCTCGCTTGGCGGGAGATTGTTATCAGTAATACCACCAGCAACCAGCCGACTGCTCTTCTCTGATTCATCTTTGGTCTTTTACCTACTCCCACTTGATATTTTTTTACCACTTCCTTTGGTCTTGGGGGATATCGCGGAGATGAGAAAGTTGAATGAATGATTAATAATCATTTTTGTTTTCTTATTTTTTTAAAATGCAATTCTAGAAATGAACATTGTTTGTCAATTTGAGTTGGCTTTGAATTTTTGAAAAACATGTCACGAAAGTATTTCGTCATTGGGAAATAAATTAATGAATAGATAAAGAAATTCTTTCACGATTTCATTGAAAAAAGTCAGAAGAAACCAGGTTGAAATAAAATGAAAATGTAAAATAGTGAAATTTTAATTTAAAATATCCTCTGATTTTCGCTGATTCATCTTTGGCCTTTTACCTACTCCCACTTGATATTTTTTTACCACTTCCTTTGGTCTTAGGGGATATCGCGGAGATGAGAAAGTTGAATGAATGATTAATAATCATTTTTATTTTTCTTATTTTTAAAAAATGCAATTCTAGAAATGAACATTGTTTGTCAATTTGAGTTGGCTTTGAATTTTTGAAAAACATGTCACGAAAGTATTTAGTCATTGGGAAATAAATTAATGAATGGATAAAGAAATTCTTTCACGATTTCATTGAAAAAAGTCAGAAGAAACCAGGTTGAAATAAAATGAAAATGTAAAATAATGAAATTTTAATCTAAAATATCCTCTGATTTTCGCTGATTCATCTTTGGCCTTTTGACTAATTCCACTTTGAATTTTCTTCACCTCCTGTCCTCTTCCGGTACATCACAGAAGTGAAAAAGTTGAATAAATAATGAATAATCTTTTTCATTTGCCTCGTTTCATGATTTTTTGTTTGAATGCAATTTTAGGACTAAAGACCAAAAAAATTCCTGCAATTTTAGGACTTGAATGATAATTTTTGTACACTCGAATCCCCAATAAATTTAAGTTGAAAAAATCCAAAATTGCATAATGACTGGACTAAATGAAAAATTCTCCTTGCGAAATTTTCTCATTTCAAGGCTAAATGGATATTTTTAAGTTATTTTTAAAGAACAAATGATTAAATAAATTGTCCCCCTCCATTATTTTCCCCCTTTCGCCCTCACCCCCTTCCAAAAATTCTAAAATCATCATTAATAACTCCAAGTCAGCGGAAAAACTAGGGCTGAGACACAGATAACGTGCCGAGATGACGATAAAAAATGAAAAGAATATCTGGAATGAAATGACGATGTTGGAGAGTAAGCCGGGTAGACAGGAGGGGAAAGGGGGGGGGAGGGTAACGAGGGCCAGAGGCTGGACGAATCAGATAGCGAAATGCAGGACCAGGGCCCTGGTTGAGATCACCCGGCGATAAACAGAATTTAATAACCTGCTAGGGGGTGAGGTGTGTGATAAAAGGGGGGTTACAAGGCGGACAGAGAGAAGGAGAGAGAGCACAAACGTTGCTACAACACAAACCGGGGCTTTTGGACCGAGAGGGGTGAAAGGGAAGTGCAATAATATCGAGAGATATCGATCTTTAATTAGGCACGCAGCGCGGGAATGCCAGATTAGAATCGCCAGACGTGAGTCGAGCGAGTTTTGAACACTCCCTTATTTTTTTCAAAATTTATTCTTATGCTTTTTCGGTATTTGTTCAACCCCTTCCCTTCCTCCACGTGATCAAGTGTTTTTCTTTCTTATTATTTTAATTGTGTTGGGGAATTTTGGAGATGAGAATTTTTATGGGTTGAAAACAAATTGGAAAATGTTTCTGCAATTTATTTCAAAAAATGTGAATTGATTTTATGTTTAATGAAAAATTTAAAGTTCATTTTCTATTCAAAAAGAAAAATCAATCATTTTTTTATTTAAATTCGCAAATTCTGAAAAACTAGAATTGTTTTTCAACAAATTTTCAATTCAACATAATAAGTAACGACGGTATGGGGGAGGGGAATGTTTTTATCTCATTGAAGTGTCTCGACAGTGTCAACTGGATTTTATCTCTTAATGACTACCCCATCTCGTGGCTTAATCGGTAACACGTATAAACCATCCTCCAAGCCACTGCATATTCAATGCGCACCACCACTGACACTCGTCGTCCATCGAATATTTCATTTTACTCGGCTTCTCTGAAAAAAAACTTTCATTATTGATTATTCTGGGGAATGGATTTTTCAAGGGAACTATCGACTATCGTTGGCGTTCAATTTCAAACCGAGCACTATTCATTAATCTGTTTAATTAATTTAATTGAGTGCATTCTCTCAGCTCGAATCGTTGAATTCGATCTGGGAAAACATTTCATGAATGCGAGAAATTCAAAAAGAATACTTCAGCGATTCAAAGCTATTTTCTATTTTTTAAATAAAGAAATATCACAAGAAAAAAAATGAAATATACATTTTTGCAATTCTCTTCAATTTTGTAATAAATTACCCCAAAGAATTCTGTATTCCACGTTGTTAACATTTTTTTATGCACATGAAACCATTTTTTTATGAAAAAATGTGATGAGAAAAAAATTGAAGTATAAATTTTGGCAATTCACCTCGATTTTTAATAAATTTCCCCAAAAAAAACATTAAAAATATCTGAGAAATTTCAAATCATGTTGTCAACATATTTTCGCGCATATACCGCCTTACAATGTCCCGAGAAATTTGTCTCCTCAACTTCCACAATTCCTTACCAGTGGAACCATACAAATGTGCGTCACCGACATGATGAACGAGGAATGCAATATTCCCGGGAGTATTCAAATGGCGTCGATCCACCGCAGGCCACAAGGGGTTAATTCGATTCGTTTTATTCGAGGAAGCCCATGAACTACGTGTGCAATACCCCTGCTCCGTTTTATAATCCCCCCCCCCCGTATTTTTTATAACGAGATGTACACGAAGGAAAAGAGAGAAGCGGAGATAAGCTGAATCCTTGCGTCGTTTAACATCTGTATATGGTCGCCTCACGACCACAATAAAACTCAACACCTCGGGGGTGTACCCATTGTCATCACGAGACAATTAAAAAACACTTATAAACCTTCATGAATAAATTGTCACAATCGGCCGTTCAAGTGGACATTAAAATTCTCGGGGAAATCATCGAGATAGGCATGACAAAGAAAGTGCCTTGAGGATAATCCTCGTGTCCCAATTATTTTTCATTTTACGACGAATGAAAATGTTTATGATTAGAAACCCATTGCCACAAAAGAGAATAATGAAGATTTTATCGTCAATAATTCAAGAACAGCCGAATGAAATTTTTAGATTTTTTTTCATTTTTAAGGTATTTACTCAAGCTTTGAAATGAAAGCTGACTCATTCAAATGGCCTCATTTAATCACGAGATATCAAAGATAGACTGTCTCTTTGAACAGCTTCCCAACCCCGCAATCTAAAATAACCATAATCATAAAAATGTTAATCATTAGAAGCCCATTCCCGCAGACGAATAGAGAACAACAAATCTTTTATCGTGAATAGCTCAGGACCAGGAGAGTGAAATTTGGATTTTTTAAATTACCAAGATATTTATCCAAACTTTAAACTGAACGATGCCTCATCCGAATCGCGTCATTTGATCACGAGACATTAACGATTGAACAGTTCCTTTCAAAAAAGCCATTCCCCGAAAATTGAAATTTAAGCTCTGAGCCTAGCGGCTTCATATAATTTTGTCACTTCCTTACCGCTGAGTTCCCAAGAATGATCATCCCTCAAGTGAAATTACCCACAATGCCCAGCCTCCCAACCCCGCAATCTAAAATAATCATACATCATTAACCCATATAAAACAAGACGTAAAAGCATCAGCAATCCCGGTGGTTAGATTTCCATCAGCATTACCCTTGAACGAAAAAAGCAACCTCCATCCGTACCTTTTATTCCAAGAACCAACTACCGTTTGACTCCGGACATTATTCATGAACCCACCTTCACTTCTTCATCAGGACTCCTTGATTCCAATCGAGAAACAATCATCCCAAGTGCACACACGTGTGCATCATCTCAGTTTAAAGGTCCTCAACCAATGAAGACATCGTCATCTCGGTGTCCCTGGGCTTGTGCTTTCCAACCAACGTGGCAGAGAGGCGTTTAGATGAAGATGCCCCATTGCCAGCAGCGCCCACCATAAGCAAAACAACTGTTAAGAAGAAAAAAAAGCACTCAAAACAAAACTACTGAAATGATCAAAAAAAGAGTCGAGAAGAAGCTCGCCAAGTCTTGGACTGTTGAGCTCTCACTTAGCAGGAACGGTGTCACGATCGCTGGGGACGGCGCATTAGCATATCTCAGCGCGTGTAGAGCACAAGGCAAGAAGCCGAAGAACGAGGAGGAGAAATTCAAGATGAGGAGGAGGAGGGCATATATACAACTAACCAGGGTCGTGCCTCCGTGAGAAGATTCACTCCTCTCTGCAGGTTTTTAAAATGTCTCGCGTGTGATTCCCCTATACACAACCACCCCCCTCCCCCTCCCTCTGTTAATTCACCTCTATTTTGAGCACCACGTCACGAGGAAGGATATCTGAATTACATTTACATAGACACTTCTTGGCTGTCATCGGGCTGTGCATTAGAAGGACTTGAACGCTTCGTTCCTCGAGGGCTTCAAATTATTCCGAGTCTGATGAATTGGTCAGGGTATGGGAGAATCGTTGCTGAAATTGTCTATGATCTGAAGGATACAGTGTTACCAGATCGTGACGTCACCCCATTTAGAATTGTACAGGTTTTGGCTATAAACCGCCAAAATCTGGCAACCCTGGAAGGATATCAAGAAGACTTTTGGTAACGCCTGTCTTTTAAGCCACATTGATATTCGTCTCTCTCTCTCTCTCTCTCTCTGGGGATCATGAACAAGACACATCCTTGCATTGTGAGAAAAATGAAGCACTCGAATTCGCTGAGGTCTGATGAATTGATCAGCATACAGGAGAATCGTTGATAAGATTGCTTCTTGTCTATGATCTGAAGGGTATCAAGAAGCCTTTTGGTAACGCCTGTCTTTTAAGCCACATTGATATTCGTCTCTCTCTGGGGATCATGGACAAGACACATCCTTGCATTGTGAGAAAAATGAAGCACTCGAATTCGCTGAAGTCTGATGAATTGATCAGCATACAGGAGAATCGTTGATAAGATTGCTTTAATTTTGTAGGAATGTTGCGGATCGCCCTTCGAAGCCTAATAAAATTGTCTATCATCTGGAAGATGTCAAGGGGCCTCTTATCCATTTATTAATTTATGTTGAAGAACCATCTTATTAATTTATGTTGTATCTTTATTCGTCGCCGGATATAGCCGCAACTATCGGAGCGCACGGAGCCCCAGATCAGCATGCCTTCATTCCTCAAATTTGATCAACTTTGATTAGATAATTCCTTCTATCCTCTTACCAATCCCTTATGAAAGATCCCGAAATACATAAACCTCACCGAAATGAAGGAGAGTACCCAGGAATGAGGAAGAGAGAAAAATGCCTGTATACGGGCGGCAGCAGTATCGGTTCCGAGAAACTCTTATCAGCGTGTGGATATGTTAATGGCGGCCGTGTAGCTCCCCTCCCGCTTTCACCCCTGCATCCCTTCTCTCTCTCTCTCCCTCGCGTCCCACCACATCGAGATATATTGCTCGCCCTCCACCACTCACCATCGTGAAAGGGTGTATGTACTTGTTTTCAAGCTCTCACTCACTCGAGCCACCTCAACCCCCAGCTGCTGCCGCCGAATGAAGAGAGAGAGAGAGAGAGGGAATGCATCAGTTTGCATGCACATGCAATTAAGAATGGCCTCAGGGGCATTTAAACTCAGCTATGTGTCTCTGTTGTACACTTGCATTGGAGTTTGAATGCTGGACGGTGTGCTCTAAACCGCTGAGAGATCCATCGATGACTGCTTATTTACAGAGGCCAGAAACACGCCAACTGCGAACCATGGGAGATCAGGAGAATGGATATGGACTAGGAAACGAGTATGGGTACATGTGTTTTAGGGGGGCTCTGTGGATGGAGATGGTGAGGCGTTGGGAGAAATCATTGAGGGTGGAGGGCAATCTCTGGGGGGATCATTTCAGAGCTTTAACGCTTGACAATTAAAGGCATTTGGCGGATGGCCGATCCTCTGATTGACGGCGGAGGACTTCATCGTCGACTGTTGCTTTGGATCGATCATTTCGGTCTTTAAAATTGCAGCTTTCCCAGGGTTTGGATTGATTTGAAGACGACAGCGTCACCCTCCGTCGTATGTCAAGACGACAATATTAAATTCTGGAGATCAGAGGAAAGTTTTGGTATTGACGTGGATACGTCTGGGGTTTCAGTGTGGGGAGTCATTTTGGGAAGCGGTCACTATGTGCAACGCCATCTGTCGGACGTCTAGAAAATTCTAGACATTTCGAGGTAATTCGAGGAGTTTCTTGAAATTTCGAAAAAATGTGGCAAGTCGGTGAAGGATAGATGGGATTTGTAACGTATAACACTCGGAATTAATATATATCGAATTAGATTTATTCACAGCAAATGTAACTTTGGTTTATACCGTGGGAGCTGGAACGAGAGTGAGCTCCCGAGACAACGATATAAATCATCCGATCGAGGATGTCCGAATTATTACGAATCGTCGCGAGGATGTCCTGCTCGAATACAATACATTCAATTAATCTGGAATAAATATATAAGTAGCTTCGCTACAAAAGTTCAAGGAGTTTCTACTCGGAGAGAAATGTTCAGTAAAAATTACGGAACTCAGAATTCAGTCACCGATTACGAAATCGACTCAGAAAATTTAAGTGACAGTGTATCGTAATTTTTCACAGGAGATTCAGATAAATATTACGGAACGCTCCGGAATTACAGAAAAGATGTGTAATTTTTATTGAATATTTCTCTCCGTGTAGAAAATTCGAGAGAATTCAAGGAGTTTCTAGAAATTTCGAGGGAATTCAAGGACTTTCCGGAAAATTCGAGAAAGAAGGAAAAACCGTCGACGTATCCACATAAGTTACAGCTGTATCTAAGATACAGCCGCCGGCAATTTAGTTCCAGCAAAACTGATCAGCCCATCCTTGCCTACCCATTTTTGAAGATCGCCCTTGCGCTTTGTTTATCGTCCGCGAGCCGCAAATCTAAGGGAGTCTCCGAAGGGCTTGAAATAGTTGAGCGTAGGGACATGCGTATGGGGAAGTGAGAATTCATAGAGTGGGGAGGACCTAGACAGGGGTGGGGAGCATACCCCGGGTGGGACGAGACTGATGGAAGATGAAAATGATCATTGGGGATCTGAGCGTCAACCGCTCCGCATCTCCGAGTTTTCCCCATTTTCCCTGCGTCAATCTCCATTCACCGATCATGATCCTCTCCCGGGAGCTTATCACTCCTCAGAGGACTCACAAATGTAACCCGACAGCATCTACAATGGCCACTAATCACCTAGTCAATTACTACTATTTCTTTTCTTCTGTTCCAGGGGAAGATGAAGAATGGAGCGATTCGGAGAAGACCCCGTCGGTGAGCAGCGGAGTGGACGGTCCGGGCTCGGCCGTGTCGAGTCCAGCCCCGGCGAATCCGGAGGAAGACAACAGCCTGCCACCACCCCCAAGACTGAGTATCCCCCAGAACCTCCTGGGGAACAGCAACCCTGAAGACTTTCGCTTCCGCCTGTCGAGCCTCTCCGAAGATGCCAGAAAGCGGATCAACAGTCTCGCCGAGGACTTCGAGGGTCTCAAACGGGGGATGAAATCGCGAAGTGGTCGAGACTCCTCGAGCCCGAAGCCAGCGCGGCCGGACCCAAAGACCGGTTCACCCTCCCCGAAGGAGATCGACCACCGCCCGCGAAGAAGAGACACCCGCAGGTCCTCCGACGACTCGGTCCGCTCGGACGACCCCGACCCGAAGAAACTCCGTCTCGACGACGACTGCATTCCTCGCCTGCGGCTGAACGCCAGCCTCGCCACCGACCCGGCGCTTCGTCCGGCCACCGTAGCAGCCCTCACCATCAAACCCGACAGCATATCACCCCCGGAGCCGCGGGCAGAGCCCACCCCACCTCTCCCCCCAGGTCTCCAGAACGCGATAGCAGCGGGGCGCCTCTTCGTCCTGCCAACCGATGGAAAAGAGTCCATAACAGTCGAGCCTTCTCGCCCGATGCCGCTGCTCTGCCCGCCCTGCGGCATCCGCTTCTCCTCCGCGAGCACCCTCGAGGCCCACCGGACCTTCTACTGCGCCCACCGGCCGCGAATCGACGAGGAAAGTGCCAACGACGACGACGACGAGAAATCCACGAAATTCGAGGTCCGAAAGGCTTACGCCTGCCCCCACTGCTCGTACTCGGCCGACAAGAAGGTCTCCCTCAACCGACACATGAGGATGCACGCGTCGTCCCCGGCCCCCGCACCCCCGGCGCCGTCGCCCACTATCCAGACAGCCCCCACTCCAGTGATAACCAACAATACGTCGTCGAACGGATCGCTGAACGAGGAGGCCGAGCGTTACTGTCGCAATTGCGACATCAGGTTCAGCTCGCTGAAGACTTATCGAGCACACAAGACCCACTACTGCAGCACGAGGCACGTCGTCAAGGACACGCCGACACCGGTGTCCTCGGCGAAGGGATCGCCACCGGCCAGCTCGAGCCCCGGGGAGTCGCCACCGCCTCAGCCATGTCTTGCTCTGCCGACCAATCCCATTCTCATTGTTCCGTGCTCTCTACTGAGGGGCGCCTCGGTCCTCGCTGCCCCCTCTTTGCCGGCCCCCGACACCGCTTGCTTCCTCCTGCCGAATGGCTCGCTCCAGCCCATGACCAGAGGACTCACCGCCAACTCGACCGAGAGCCCGCAGGTGCTCAGGGTCGCCAACAAGAGCGCAACTCCTGCCAGTGTACCACCGGCTCCTGTCACTCCCACGTCGCCGTCGTCCACTGGCTCATTCCCGCTGGATCTCAGCATGAGGCGGTCTCCGGTGCACCAGGACGAGAAGGAGAACAGGGTCTCCCCCGCTCCCTCTTCACTTCCGGCGCCCCCCGGCAGCCCCAGGTCCCGGGGAAGCGTCAGTCCGAGAACTAGGTCACTACCCTCCAGCCAGAGCTCCTCGGCCATGGGCTCTGTACCCCCCACGGAACTTGCGTTGAGGCTCGCAGAACTCCCTCCGCCTCCTGTGCCCAGTGTTCCTGGGGTACTCGTCAAACAGGGGGTCAGCAGGTGCAAAGAGTGCAATATTGTCTTTTGCAGGCATGAGAACTTTGTCGCGCATAAGAAGCATTACTGCCAGGCCAGGGAGAACACTGTTTCTAGTCCACCACCTACTGGTACACCTTCGCCACCACTTGTGCAGCTCATTTGCGCTGCTTGTGGCATCAAATTCGCTTCCATGGATAATTTGGTGGCACATCAGGCCTTTTATTGTCCGAAGAGACCTGAGAGCCAGGAGCATCATACTAGGTGCCCGAAGTGTAAGGTAGGAAAATGTTTAAGGATGTTATACACCCTTTCTGCCAAAATTCACGTTTTTTTCATTTTTCTGGCAAACTTATGGTGAAATTGACGTGAAAAAATATAACGTTTTTGCGGTTTGTCATTGTTTAATGACTGACGAAATTTTAAGGTGGTGCGAACATTTTCCGGCGTTTTCTCTAAACTTTTAAAAAGAATCGCAAAACTGTAGAAAAAACGCATGAAAATTATCGCACCACTACGCAACTTCGTGAGCCATTCAAGAATGACAAACCACAAAATCGTTATATTTTTTCACCTCACTCCCATCGATAATTTGCCAGAAAAATGAAAACAACGTCAATTTTGGATAAAAGGGTGTCGAACATCCTTAAGGGGTCTTTGCGCATGGCTAGTGTCCACAGTGGACGTGGGGTGATGAATTGGGAAAACAATTCAAGAGCGAAGCGGTAAACCGGGTTAAGTCGATTTTAACTGTTGACCAGTTTTTGACGAATATCTCGGAATCTAAAAGAGATACAAAAATTGTTGTCATAACCTTTTTTGTAGAGCCAACTGAGGGTTATAAAAAAGGTCATGACCAAAATTTTGCTATCTCTCTTAGATTCCGAGATATTCATCAAAAAATGGCCAAAAGGAAAAATCGACTTGACCCGGTTTACCGCTTCGCTACTGAATTTGTTTTGTTGTTTTGGTGTCGAACATCAGAACTTTCATTTGAGACCTACTCGACTCTAATTGACTCGATATTGAAACGTTAGAAAATATTTTAAAATACTGAGAAAAATGGGAAAGTTTACTTTTGAAAGAAAATTGATGAAATCACTTGAAAATTATAATTTTCTATGAATAATTTATAAATAATCAATATTCCGCTATAAAAATCATTTGTTCGGAATCGTGACAAATTTATTCATGTTCAGGATTTTACCAGAGATCGATTTCATGCCTGAAAAAATAAGGTTTTCGATAGTTTGAACAATTTCAATTATTTATTGGATGACGCTGAATATTCATGATTTTTTGTCAAATTTTTCTCACGCCATTTAATTGACAAATTTGATGATTTAAATAGTTGAATTTATCATATGGTCTGCAAAATGATACTTGGATATCCTTCAATGAATTTCACCAACAATGAATGGGTTAAAATTAGCGAACAGATTTACGAATTAACAAACATCTCTAAGATCTTCAAGATATCCCAGCAAACAGTATGTCGACAATTTGTCGACGAATTGCCGGGGTCCTGTTAAATTTTAGGTGGCACTGGCAAAAATTGTTTTCTGGGATTGTTTGAAAATTCATCTGATCTTCAAGTGGCATTTTCAACATCAATGGAGACAGGCATGTCAGTGGACCCAATGCAGTGATAAAACAATTTTCTCCCTTCTATTTGCAGACGACGATTGAGGCGGGCAGTACGCACACGTGCTCGAGTGGCCCGACAGGTGGGTGGAGGTGTCCAGTTTGTGGTGCTGTTAGTCCGACAGCAGGCGCCGCCCAGCGTCACATGGATGCTCATCAAGGTGTCAAGGCATTCAGGTGTACGATATGTCGGTACAAAGGGAATACACTCAGGGGAATGAGGACACATATCAGAATGCATTTCGAAAAACGGGGAACTGATCTTCAGGTTTGTACAATACATGAATAATAATTACTTTATATTATTCCTTTTTTATTTATAAATTTTTTTACAAGAAAAATTTCCCCTTTTCATTGGTTTTTCATGTTTTCATCAGAATTATAGCTTTAAAAATCGGAGTGGATGCAACTTGACGCAGAGTTTAGCAAGATTTTGAAAATGTCACAGAAAATTAATTTTTGTGTAATTTTCCTCCTAAAAAAAGTGGATTTTTCCATTCATTAAAATTAATTAAAGCTTAAAAAATCGAAATACTTTCAACTCAACGTTCAAATTCGATAATTATCCCATAGTCAACACGAGCTTTCGAAATTTCCATAAAACAACATTTTTTGTATTCTTTTTCCTCCAAAAAAAGCATTGAAAAAAATTCGCCATCTCCCTTTCCTTCAAAAACGAAATTACCTCATCTGTTTTCACATGTTTTCTCTTCATTAATTACCTTGAACAATTTTTTATTCATCATTCCCCAATTTCCAGGAAGAAAATTACATTACGTGTGTCCTGGATGACGACGCAACAGTACCAACCCCCGAGCCAGCTCCAGCGACCACCCCCGAGGAGATTCCCACTGAAGTACAAGTAAATGGCAAAAGTGAATCACGCAAGAGTCCACTCCCCGCATTACCAGCATTACCACCACCCCCACCGCCGCCGGTACAGCAGTCAACGACACCCACCGCTGGTGGAAAAGTTAAACAGGAGAGGGAGGAAACACCACCCCCGGAGGAGAGCCTTGATCCGAACAAAACAGGACCGAGATACTGTCGCTCTTGTGACATAAGTTTCAATTACCTTAGTACATTTATTGCACACAAAAAATTCTACTGCTCCAGTCACGCTGGTGAAGCTAGTAACAACAATAATAATTCAAACAGTAATAATAATAATTCGAATAGCCACACTACGACGAGCCCTTCGAGCAGGACCGAGGCTTCTGTACTTTAAATTTTGTTTTCGTGTTGAACTGGGGAAGTGCAATTTCAAACCTGAAATTACACTATTTCAAACGTTAAATTAAATTATTTCAAACGTGAAATGAAACTATTTTGTAATTTCGATGAACTGTTTTTTTGGTAATTTTTTAATTAAACTGTTTGATTATTATTTCATTTATGTCAATTGGTGGATTTGGGATTGCAATTGTTCATGAATAGTTCTTGAAATTGCACTTCCTCCAGCTTTGACAGGATAAACACTGAAATTCTGTGATTGAGTGGAGTGAAGAAATTCCCTGGGGCACAGATTACCGATTTTTTCACTTCACTCGAGGCAGGAGGATTTAAACAATACGAAATCGACAGTGATTTTTCGCTGATCGAGCAACCATAGGACTGTTAATTGTTGCCAGTTTATAATACGTCATAACTAATTTTCTTAGTTAAAAACAAATATATATTGAGTGATTTTCATTGATTTTTTTTTGTTGAATCCAGGGAATTGTTCGTACTTATAAGTGAATACAATGAGAATCTGTAAATAGAGAGAGGGAGGAGTGTGAATTGAGTAGATGAGCGTGACGTGGAGATTGCAGGGTTAATCGATCAAATCGTCCTGTAAATAAAATTTATGCAACTATTGATTCGTATGACGGTTAAATACGATTTAGTGGAGGGAATGGGGGCTCTATTTTTTTCTTCTTCTCTCGAAAATGGTTTTCATTCTACCCAACGAGTGGGTGTGCAATCTCATGACTCTCGAAATAATCTCGTAGGTAGTTTTAGATTTATCAATCGTCATACCTAAAAAAATTGGAATTTTAAAATCATTGGAGATGTTTGAGAAACCATAGAAATGGATGGAGTGGGTGTAAAATGTTGTACAGTAGGGGGAAAAAATCGAGTAGAGTATTACCATTTTAACGAGACAAAATGCGTATGATAATGATCCAGTAATGATACCAATCTCAGCTTGTGAATCTGTTAAGTTACGTTGCAATATAACATTTAATATATTATATAAATATAAATAAATTTAGTTTGCGCTCGCAATACATAGTATCTGAAGTTTCCATGGGCAAATGAAATTTGTCAGAATTTGTTTCATCCATTCATTAATTAAAATCATTAATTAAAAAATTAAATTGCCTTGTGAAGGTGACTGACAGTTTCAAAGAAGAAAAAAATGATTTAAAAAAAAGTTTTTAATTGGAGTATCTGTGATCTGAGTGCAACAACTGTCTGTGAACTTCCCCAGAGCATTTAATCACTGAAATTGTAATCGAATAGTTAATTAATAAAATAATAATCTCGGATTGTGGGAGGCAAACGCGAGCGCACACGATGTGCATAAATTAGAGTTAAGGCCAGTGTTACATGTATACGCTGATGGAGAATATTTCATTGATGAGAGATGACATTTTTTTGAGCGCAATTTGAATGAAATAATGTTACTGTTCCGTGGGTATTTTTGTCGCACGTCTGGTTGAGACTGTGCTCGCATTTTTTTTCCTTTTTTATTATGAATGAATTGTGGAAATCATGAATAAACGCTCTGTGATTAAATTAATATGATCTTTGAAATTAATTACCAATTAATTTCGTTTAATTCATAATTAATTCCCGATTATGAATGGACTAGAATTAATTGTACGAGTTGATTTCAGGAATAGAAAACGAAAAACCATGAAAATTTGAATACAAAAATGAATTTTATTTACAAAACTTTTACATTTCGAATGAAGTGACACTTCTCGGTGATTTGGAATGCCCAGATGTTTGCAGAAATTGATGACTTCATTTATTATTCATAAATTTCCAGTAGAAATTATAAATTCGTTATAGTGATGATGAGTATCGTCATCACATGATCAACACTTCGTCATCATTACCATGAATAGACTAGGGAATAATATCAAAATAAGTGATAGACTATTTTCCCATTTCTAAAATCAGTAATTATTGTACTCTTCGTCATCATCAGGCTCTTCAGTAATGCAAACCCCACTGTAATCACTCAAATCACTGTCATCCCCACTGATTTCCACCTTGATCTTCGCTTTGTACTTGGCGTATTTGTACCCATAATTATCCACATCGTTCTCATCAACAGCGTAAACGAAATCGTCGTCTGTGGACAGATCAGACTCATCACCATCGACTTTCAGCTTCGCCACAGCTGCCCTCATGTCGTCCTCGTCGATTGAGTTATCAGAGTGCTCAGAGTCTGGATACTCATTCCTCCAATTGGATTCAGAGTTCGAGTCCTCGGATTCACCAGCGTCAGAGTTGTTTGCTGGATCTCTGTAGTTATCGAAGACCAGTTCTTGGTCCAGTGGGTGGATTGAAATGTCGTTATCTGGCTCGAGCTTCTCTTCGGTTTGAGTGTAGTATAAATCGTAAACGAATTTGGCTTCCTGTAAAAATGATTTTTTTGCATTTCTTCCTAAAATTAGATATCGGTAATCAAAATGTTGTATTTAATTTATTGAACTGAACTAATTTTTGTTATTGTTTTAGCAGTGTATTTCGGCTATTTTTTCTCCATTGAAATGCATTTCACCCCCATTTGACCCTAACTTTCCGGACATTTCACAATGATTTTATTATTTAAACTTTACTGGTCTGAATTTTAATCTCGATATTGAACCGTTAGAAAACATTTTTAAAATCTGAAAAAAATAGGAAATTTGCTAAAAAAATTGATGAGATAATTTCAAAATTACAGTTTTTTAAAATTACGACCATTTGCGATAAATAATTTATAAACAATAGATTTGCCACCATAAAAATCATTTGTTTGGAATCTTAACAAATTTATTAATATTCAGAATTTTACCAGAAATCAGTTTCATGCCTAAAAAATGAGGTTTAAACAACTTCAGAGACTTATTTGCAAACTATGAATGTTAAAATATAAAATACACAAAACGATGAAAAAAATGCAATTAACTCATCTAAATTTACCTTCTGATTAGAAGACATTTTATCATAACAAGAGACTGAATCCTCCACATCGATGACAGTCATCCCACTGTCATCAACCTCCTCAATTGTGGGGCCTCCCAGAGATCTGTAGCAATTGACAACCCTATATCGACCCTCCTTGGACTTCTCCTGTGTCTTTACCCTAGATTTACTCGTGATATCCACAATGTGCTGTTTATAATTAGCCTTCAACTCCTCTTTGCTCAATGTTTTCGTCAGGTGGTGGGTCAAGTCCTCCTCCTAACGACAAAAAAATCCCAATTACATCATTATATTAACTAATCATCTAAACCATATCATTATACTAATTAATAATCTTAATTATATAACTAGTCATCATTTCATGAAATTAATCGAGAGAACTGATTGAGTACCTGAGTCTGAACAGTTCCAGCAAATTTGACAACCGCAGTAACTGCTCCTGATTCGTCTGGCCTCACAGCCTCTGATTCTTCCACTTTCCTCTTTTTACAGGCGATCAGCAACACATCGCAAGGCTCATCGTCAATTCGACGCTTTATTCGCAGTACCGTAGACATTTTCAATCGCTCAGTGATTTTTATCCCTTGAAAAACAATTTCGAGAGATCGTTGCAGACAGTTGTTGACACTTTATTCACATTGCACTTATTCAGAGGTTATGTATGGCCGGGCATGGCGGATTTTCATGAACAAAAAAATACAATGAGAATAGGGTTCAATGGAAACGAAAAAATATTCAAACATGAAAATACAGTTTTATTCAATTTTTCATTACTTCAACACAATTCGACCCTCTTTTTCTCCATGCTCATCAATCTTACACTAAACGTAGAAATAATATCTTATATTTATTATTTAAATGTTTTTCTCTGGATTAGCATGTGAACGAAAATTACATCAACTAAAATATTATGCTGTTTTTTTTTTATAATAACCAGGTATTGGGGAGATTTTGAGTGGGGATCAATGTTGAGGGAAAATGAAATGATTTTAATTGTTCTTCTGAATTTAGGGGGGAGGCTGCTCAGATGAGGGGAGATCTTCCAATTCCCCCTCCGACTCTTCATAAGCCCATGGCATTGCGAATTCCTCTGAAAAAAAAAATCGATGTAAAAAAATTAACAAACGAAAATTACTTGACAATTTATATCTCACTGATTTTTTTGTAACCCATTATTCAACTCAATTGTACGATAAATTCGTAATAAATTTATTATTTAACGTCGCTTTAAACAAAATGAAATAAAATAAATGAAGGAATGAAATAAATAAATGAATAAATTCAATTAAATAATGAATAGGAAGAATATTAATAATTGATAACACTTCGCCTCACCGACTTCTGGATAGCCTTCGTAGAGCTCCATGATCATGTCAGAAACCGTCTGTAGTGTTATAGCCAGCTCTGAAGGGTCCTTACCTGCCGAGGACTGCATCAAGATATTTTTAATGGAGTTGAATTTAGCAACAATGGCAGCTTTTGCTTGAGGTGAGAAAACTACCTGTGAATAATCAATTAATAATTAAAAATAAATTACCATCTCGAGAAGTTCAAGGGAATTGTAAATTAAATGTTGAATTTATTTCTTCTATTTTTTCACTTCAAACAAAAAAATTATTGCATTGAATTTCACCGAAAAAAATTATTGTTTCAAATAATTGATTTTTTACTTTAAAATTGTAAAAAAAGATTTTCTGGTTCGAATTTGATGTCACAATTTTGCTCGAGACATTTTTTACAGATAAAAAACAGAAGAACAAAAAATGTTTTTACAATAATTTTGAGATCTCCCTTGAATTCCAGGATAAATCGAAAAAAGGATATGAAATCAAATAAAACTTTCACTCAAAGCTAAAATATCCATTCCATATTCACGCTATTCCGTGAATTACCGTCTTCTCAGGGATCGTCATTTTTCCAAAGAATCTCAACTGTTGTTTTGACGACAGGTCCTCTCCTCTGTCAGCCCCAGCCGCTGCTATTCACGACATGAAAACAGAGAGATTGACTCATACATTCGATCGTCTCGACTTGAACAATAAGTCTCGACATTCTTGCCCTCGTTTCTCATCATTTTCATCCCACAAACATCAAAATTCCGGAAGAAGAGACAAATACTTTAACGAATAAATTAATTATCGAACACGATGAATCCATCAATGACTCAATGACGCCAATGGGGACAATAAATCGTCGAAAGGTGATGAAAGCTGTGGCCCCTCACCTTTTCTCACTTCTCCAACGGTTATCTGTCCACAGATGACTGCAATATTTTTAATCCAAAGTTTAATGTTTTTAGTGTCAAATTTGATTTGACTGGTAAATATTCGAGACAATGGACGGGATCCGGTCCTGTCTTGCCGCAACAATTTCCTCGATTATGTTTTGTTTACTGGAAGACGTTGACTGAAGGCGTGAGGATTCTCTCGTCCTCCCCCTTCCTCAGCCCGACGGAGTATTCAAATTCCGGGTAATGTCCGGCTTTTCCCGCTCCATTGTGAACCCACCTGCAGCGCTGGAGTGAGGCTAGGTCGCTCTCCCCTTCGGTAGAACGAGACGGAGACAGTAAATCGCGTAAAACGCTGTCAGTAGCAATCGGTATGTGGTTTAATCGCGAAATTGAAGTGCCACAGGGACTCGATTATTCGTGAAACAGCATCGAAATTGGTTTTTTACATTTTTGGGGGTCTCTGAGGGGCTCACGATGGCACAGTCTCTGTTCGACGCACTGACAGGTGAGGACGACCCTCTGACGTTGTGAGGGTTAGATTCAACAGAGCAGAAACCTCGGGCACCTCGGGGATAATTTACTGGAGAGAATTTGGTGAGAGGCTTCGGTCGTTTGGGGCAGAGAATAATGGAGGGATTTTCTGGGTTTTCAGGGGTGTCGTTGGACAGCTCCGCTGTGCAGTCTCTTCTCGAGTCGCAGACGCTCATCACAGAAGTCGAACATTCAGGTATTTTTTTTTTGCTTTGGGCGATGGGGTTTCACGCTCGGGGGAGTAGGGAATGGATTAGAATTATTTAATGTGGATTTATAACATCTTTTTTTATATCTGATTATTAGGATGATCAGTTTTAGAGGCAATATAAACTGATTTTTTTTAGAAATTTAATTCTTTGCAGGAAATGTTCAGTGACATTTGCATGAAAAGTCGTTTATTGCAACGTAAATTTAGAATTTGTCTCATCTAAATATTCACAATTTCTCAAATTCCATTGAACATTGAACTATTTCAATGAATAATTCTTAAGAAACCAAATTTTTCATTAAGAGTTAAATTATTGTAGAGAATCCAAATTAATTCTTTAAATATAAAAGAATTCATTTCATTTTTTAAATATAAAAGATTTTTTTTTCTTTTAATTCTCGTAGAGAATTATTACTATTATTATTATTATTTTTTTTAGGCAAGAAGAATTGAATTCTTGTAAAGAATTAAATCCTCCTTGCCAAAAAAATCCCCACGATAAAAAATACTAAATTTATCTCATTCCACTGTTAAATGCACATCTGCTGACCCCTCAGCCCACCCCTCTGGCCATCAAAAAATAAAACAGAGAAATTTCAATTTCACAAGTTTAATAGGTTCATTTATTAAACAATGACTTTTCCCCTTTTTGACATCCCTAATCAACAATTCAATTCATTTATTCTTTGGTGACTACAAATGCCAAGTTTCTCTTTATTGACTTCCCTAATCAAAGCCATGCTATTCAGCTTTCTAATGACGCTCGTTTAATCGCACCTGTCATAGTTTTAGAATTATTCAAATTTTAAGAGCCACGCGTTTGCGCTTGAATGTAGAAAAAAATTGACAATTGACCCCTCAAAAATTTATCCATTTGCATGAAAAGTCGTTTATTACAACGTAAATTTAGAATTTGTCTCATCTAAATATTCACAATTTCTCAAATTCCATTGAACATTGAACTATTTCAATGAATAATTCTTAAGAAACCAAATTTTTCATTAAGAATTAAATTATTGTAGAGAATCCAAATGAATTCTTTAAATATAAAAGAATTCATTTCATTTTTTAAATATAAAAGATTTTTTTTTCTTTTAATTCTCGTGGAGAATTGTTATTACTATTATCAATTTTTTTGGCAAGAAGAATTGAATTCTTGTAAAGAATTAAATCCTCCTTGCCAAAAAAATCCCCACGATAAAAAATACTAAATTTATCTCATTCCACTGTTAAATGCACATCTGCTGACCCCTCAGCCCACCCCTCTGGCCATCAAGAAATAAAAAAAAGAGAAATATCAATTTCACAAGTTTAATAGGTTCATTTATTAAACAATGACTTTTCCCCCTTTTTAACATCCCTAATCAACAATTCAATTCATTTATTCTTTGGTGACTACAAATGCCAAGTTTCTCTTTATTGACTTCCCTAATCAAAGCCATGCTATTCAGCTTTCTAATGACGCTCGTTAAATCGCACCTGTCATAGTTTTAGAATCATTCAAATTTTAAGAGCCACGCGTTTTCGCTTGAATGTAGAAAAAAATTGACAATTGACCCCTCAAAAATTTATCCAGCAATCGACCAAGACGACGACGACATCTTCCAATGTGGCAAATGCAAGTGTCAATTCACGTCCCTCCACCTGTTTCTCCTCCACAAACGCGAGCACCTGAAGCCCCCCGAGGAGACAGTGGACCTCTCTCAATACCTGGTCCCCAACAGCGTCGAGGCGCCCCCACACCCAGAGGACCCCTGCCAACAGCCGCAGTACAACCCCGAGGGGACCTTCATCCAGACAGATCAGCTGACAGAGCCAATAATCCTCGAGGAAACGGACATGCTCTTCAGCATGGACCAGGAGGGTGCCTACCTCACCTCGGACACTGGCTTCGGCGTCCCCATAATCCTCTCAGCCGAAAACCTCGAGACCTTCCACCAGAGCACATCCGACAATCTCCTGAAGGACGAGCAGATGCTGACCGAAGCAACAACGCTCAACAATCTCAATCAAATGGAACCTGAGACTGTGCCAACAGAGGCCCCTGCGGATCCTCAACTGGATCAAAACGAAGCCCCGGAGGATCCTGAGAATCCCTCGACTTCACCCCAAAACTTCAAGTACAAATGCAATTATTGTAATAAGCAGTTTGCGAAGAAATTTTACTGGCAGCAGCATGAGCGCTCGCACACCGGGGAGAAACCGTATCAGTGTGTTGTTTGTGGACGGGCATTTGCTCAGAAATCCAATGTCAAGAAGCACATGTCATCGCACAAAGTGTGGCCAGGTAAATTACAATTTTTAATCTACGTTTTCCTTTTTTAAACTCAAAAATTTTGAGCATTTCAATATTGTTAATGTCGAGGAAATGGTTACGATTTAAAAAAATTACTTTCAGGGTTCGAAAATTGCCATTTATCAATTATTCTATTAATGTTTCACAAAGAGAAAAAATACCTAAAAGTCCTTTGAACCTCATGAAACGTTATTCTCTCCCATGAAATCATTTTCTGGTGAAATTATCAATATTGAAAACAATTTTACGGAAAGAATTGATTGTTAATAAATCATTTACGAAATAAAATTGTCATGATCTTCGTCCTGGAAAACAAGAAATGCAAAAAAAGTAAGAGCTGAGCTGTTTCATTCTGCATTTCAGGTACAGCAATCCACTCACTTCCACCAGAAGCCCCCCCCGACGGTAACATAGACCGCACCTACCACTGTCAATTCTGCAAAGAGATATTCGACTCGTACAAGGCCCTGAAGGCCCACCTGATCGTCTCCCACATGACCCTGAAGGTCTACAAATGCGTCCAGAGCTCCTGCAGCATGATGTTCGCGGAGCTCGACGACTTTCTCGAGCACACACGCAGCCACAAGAGATCCGAGTACAGGTGTCACGTGTGCGGCCAAGTATTCAATACCCTGAGCGACCTCGGGCTCCACCAGTACGTCCACTCCGTCCAGAAGCAGAAGACAACGGAGAAGTATTACTGCTGCACTGTCTGCAAGAGCTCCTTCTCGAATTTGGAGGCCCTCCAGCATCACACCGAGACAACAACTCACGACTACGCCTGTCCCCACTGTGGAAAGAGCTTTCTCATCGAGAGATTCCTGCGGAGACATCTGAAGACTCACGTGTCCTCGGCCAGATTCGCCTGCGAGGACTGCGGCAAGGCTTTCAAGACAGAGCAGTACCTGGCGAATCACAAATTAATTCACAGCGAGGAGACCCCCTACAGCTGCAGCCAGTGTCCTGCCAGGTTCAAGAGGAAGGATCGCCTTGGCAGGCACATGCTCATTCACGACCTCACGAAGAGGCTCAAGTGCCCCTTCAGGGGCTACCTAGGCTGCATGAGCGAGTTCTCCAGGCCTGACAAACTCAAGAGGCATCTTCTGACCCACAGCAACATCAAGAGGTTCAGCTGTGGCCACTGCAACAGGAATTTTCCCAGGGCGCAGGCCCTCAAACATCATGAGATTAGTAAACACAGTCTGAAGTGTGACAGCTGCTCTCATGTAAGATAATTGTGTTATTTTCTTGGGATTCTTTGAGCTCGATTTTATTGTTTGTATTTCTCCTGCAGACGTTCAAGTGTAAGGATCAACTGGTGACTCACAATTGCGATCAGAGCGGGGAGACGAAAAAGCACTCGACCTCGCAATTACCAAAAAAAGCTTCGGGGACGTTCAAGCCTCGCAAGCCAACGCCAAAGAGACAATTGCCCCAGAAGAGCAGCGCTGGAGTTGGGGATAAGGAGAAGGTGAGGGCTGACGAGGTGGATAAGAGAATTGTAAGTTTTTTTATAAAGGACAGAATGGGGTAATTTATCTTACGTCTTATTGAACACATGTGGAAACAAATCAATTATATATTTATTAAAATAGAATGAGCTTCTTATATTTGAATTTATTCATATTGCAGCCATCACCAGAACCATTGAGATTGAGTTACACTGAAGAAGAATCCAGCAGTGAAAGAGTCCCAGCAGATAATTTCTCCATAACTAGGGAAATTGGTTCAACAATCGAAGCATTAATGCAATCAGACTGTCCTGAGGAGCATATCAGATCGGACATTGATTTCCAGGCGATACAGCAGCACTCGAGTGCCGAGTGAAGGGAGATTTTTATGAGCTCATTCCCAACGCAAATTCAATCAAAACAAAGAGGATAATGAGACGCATGTGCAAATTTTTGAAAATCACGAGTGAATATTTATCCTCCGTGGAAACTTTTGGATATATTTTTTAAATAGTATTTGACCACTCGTTTTTAATTAGTCGTTAGTCCACAGTTGCCATAGCACGTGCAATGAGAGATGAATAATTGTATCGGTGTTTTAAGTATCATTGATGACGCATTTTTTGTGCCCAATGCATTTTACCAATTTTTTTAGGTGAACATAGGTATTAATGATTTTTGTAGCTTACATATCTGTGATATTTGTATTATAAATGTAAACGTAACTTATAAATATTTCTCTAAGAGTCTAATGTGGATTTTTTATTTTGTGCAACTTCTTCCTGTTGCATTATTTTTTATCTGTATTTGATATTGTTTTTTGCTTCTGAATGGGAGGATTGACGTCTTTCTATTTGTAGATTTTTTATTTTGTTGGAGAATGATCTAGAATGGTCGGAAACGTAAAAATATGAGGGTTGACGATCGCCTGGGTGTGTGCAGGCGTAACTGGTGGTTAACTTTTAGAAAATTGAAGGAAGAAAGGACTAGAATGTCTTGGATAAATAGCCAGTTGTTTTTAAATAATTTTCAAACCAATTTCAATCTTTTTTTTTTATTTTCTCCCTTTCGTAAATTCCCAGGAAAATTGCCTGATGTAAACGAAAAAGAATTCATGGCGTTATAATCGTTGTGGGAAGGAAGTTACTATCGAAAAACCACATCCTCATGTTGCACCTACGTGTGCGAAAAATTTCCACGGAATTCAGTTCGCAATTCGCTATGAACGCGTTCGGTTCTGCCGACTCCACGAATTTTTATCTCTGAATTTGCGGTATTCACGGTTTGGAGAATGACGTCTGGTACTTATCAGGTCGCTCAAGGCGAGGAGAATCATCCCGAGGGGAACGATCCGCCCTCTGAAAGAGGGAATCGAAAGAAAATCGATGATCGGTACTACAAAAATTGCTGCATTCTGTTGCTCGGGTTCGCTTTGCTGGTCATTATAGTTATTGCCATTTCGTGGCCTTTCGAAGGAGGTTCCCATCGAGAGACTGAAGAGGCTCATACTCCCGTGAGTAGGGGCGCGTGGGCAAAATGGATACTCGTGAAGTTTTTTTAAATGTTAATGACTCATTATTTTTTTTATAGAACAGAATATTTTTTTTAGGGGAATCAAATAATAAATTTATTCCTGAATTATGAGTGAGGCCCAGTGGAAACTCGTGACTTTTTTGTTCAAATGTCAATGACCCATTGATTTTTTTCTAAAATGGAATAATTTTTTCTTTAGGGGAATCAAATGATAAATTTATTCTTGAGTCCATTTTGCCCCTTTCACCCTTCCGTTCGATCAATAAAAGTCTAATTCACAGGTTTTTCTTCTTGATTAATTTTTTTCGATTAGAATTCGAGTGAGCAATATCGGGGATCTCCTTCGCCTGTGAAAACTACAACAAATGAAGACGTAGAAATTATTTTCACTACGGCTCCAGTAGTTGCAAAAAATTCGTTTCGATCAGGGAAGTATCGAAATTTTCCAACAGAAACAACCGCTCCACATTTTTCTCTTGATTCTGAATCTGAACAAACAACTGAAACCAGAAGTACAGCCAACCCAACACCTCAGGACGACATTTTCGTGTCTTCAACAACTGAAGAGAGCACTCGAGCCCCAGAAATTAAAACCGAAGAACAATCCACATCAATTCGGAATTTGTTATTCACTAATTTTATAACGACTACAGATCGTTATCGCGAACGGTCGGTTCCTCCAACGGAAGAAAGCACAAATACTGGGATGAGATCAACTAACGAAAGATTCTATTCGACAACTGATGCCTCTGACCCCCCGAATTCTTCAGAACCTCCTTCAAGAGCCAAAGAAGCGTCAACGACTCTAAATGACGAGGACTTCACGTCTTTAAAGGGACTGTTGGTTGCAAGGTACTTCGGCAATGATTCGTCATCGACGGAAGATCCCTCCAACGACAATTGGCTCGATGATCTCGACACGAAAGTTTCTACTGAGGGAATTACATCAGTCGAAAACCAAATTAACTCTGAATCTACTACTTCCACTCCTGGATTTCGTGATGATGTGACTCATCGTCCAATGGACTTCTCAACACAAGAATCAAAACATCATTTAGATCATTCAGATCATCGTGAACCCGTTGACGAGGCGTGCACCGGAAAATGCAGACAGAAATTCAGCAAAATGCTATCCTGGATGAACCACTCTGCAGACCCCTGCGAGGATTTCTACGAGTTCGCTTGCGGAGGCCTCGAAGCCGATCCTGAGATGATAATCATTGATCCAGAGGCGAGAGCACTATCGATCATTAAAAGTAAATATTATTGGTCAGTTTTCAACGGATATCTCGGAATCCAAGGCAGATAGCAAAATTTTTTTGTAGCCATTTTTGTAGCCCTCAAGTCGCTCTACAAAAAAGGTCATTACAAAAATTTCGCTATCCCCCTTAGATTCGGAGATATTCCTCGAAAACTCAGTCAAGTCGATTTGCATCGTTTCACCGCTTCGCATTGTTCTCATTTTTTTAGAACAGATGAAGAGGGAAAAGCAGGAAGGGCGCCAGTCCTTTTTCTACGAATATTACGAAAGTTGTGTGGATTATGAAGAAGTTGGGAGAGAAAAGAAGCGAATGTATTTGGGTACAAAAAATAAATGAGCTATTTATGATAACTTTTGAGGTCATTTTCGACATGTTTATAATATTTTTTCTTCAAACAGATGAAATAGTGAACTACACTAGATTGTTCTCCAATTCCTGCCCTGCAAGGGTAGATTCTGACGACCTGACGGAATTGATACGAGTCCTATTCATTTTTAAACGCCCAGTCCTATTCGATGTAATTCCAGATATAGATGAATCTAATCCCCAAAAGTTTATCCTGAGCATTGGCCCACCATTGCCGGATATTGTCTCGCAGATTTTTAGAAATGACTCTTGTGTTCCACGAGATAACGAGGAAATGTCTGTTGATCTCGATGAAATGTATGAGAATTATAAACTATGCAGGGTAAGCTGCCACAATTAATCAATCATTTGGCTGACTTTTGTCTCAATTTCATATTTAATTTTCTTTCTTTGTACAGAATAATACAAACGAGCTGTTGGATTCCTTAACTGAATTATTCAACGGAGAGCTTCCTCTCGACTTCATCAAACCGCTCTTATCAGTAACAAAAAAAAGATTATCAAATAAATTTATTTTCAATGAAAAAAAAAATTCTACAATTTCTTTGTCAATTCTAGGATTTTCCATCGGAGAATGAAATTCGGGAAGCATACAGATCGAAAAATTACACTGTATTAACACTCAGCGATCTCGAGAAACAATCTACATTAGTGAGTCTTATCTCTGTTTTGTCTTTTCATTAAAAAATAGAAAACAAAAAATCATATCACAATTAATTATCATCCACTGGACTCTAACTAGTTTGATTTTCTACTTAAACAGCTAAAGTGGCCGCTATTGTTGCGGGGATTAACTGAAGTAGACGTGAGCCACGACACCAAGCTACAAGTTTACTTCAAAGATCATTTGTTTCGTGCACTGAGGAGAATCGATGACTATGGATTACATAATTTTTCACAGCTGTGTAAAGCCATTGTCGGGATTTTTGGTGGCGATATCTATAACTGGGTAGATCATTGACTTGAGAACTAATTAACAAACTTCTATTTTAACTTTTTAACTCTTGAAGTGGTGAAGCGTAACAGGACCGAATAATTCAACTTTTAACAGGAAAAATTGCAGGGATAACTATTTGTTTGAAATTTAATTCTCTAAAAACAAAATTCTTTTGAAATTTCCCCTTAAAATCATTTTTTTCGTTACGATTCTTCACTTCTCAGCTGACAAAATCAATTTCGACTTTGAAAGATAATTAAACCAGATTTTTCAAGAGATTTGGAGGGCAAGTTTAATTTAACAAGTTTCATTTTATACTTTTAATTATTGAAGTGGTGAAACGTAACAGCACCGAAGAATTCAATTTTTAATATTTAATTATCTAGACAACGAAAAAATGTGACAAGAAATTATTTCTCTGAAATTTAATTCTTAACAGAGAAAATTGTCTTGAAATTTCCCCTTAAAACACTTCACAACCTCATAATTTCTATTTTCAAAGGTGAGACAACTAGAGTTCTCAAAAGATTGGGAGAGCAAGTGCCTAAAACTCGCCACCAGTGTTCTACCAAATGATGCATCTAATCTCTACATGTCGTCATTCACTGAAGATGAATTAAATACTATCAAATTGAAGGTAAACAAAACTGAATAAAAACGTCATTGGACGCGTCATTTAATTGACTGAATAGGTTTCAGATATTTTTAGTGAACTGAAGCAAACACTGAAGTCGAAATTTGACGAAATTCACTGGGTCTCGCCTGAGGGCCGAGACTATTTAATGCAGAAGTTGGATGCTATTCAAATATCCATCCCCGAGATTTCCTATTTCGAAAAAACAACAGGTCTGGATCATAAATTTACGGAAAATCTTTTGGCGCAGCGCGAGATAATTCATATGACCAAATATAGTGCTTACAAGATTCTACATAAAAACCCTAACACTCCTGAAATACTGTAAGTAATAGCAATTGTTTAATCGACTCACAATGAAGCAAAAGCATTCTAAACAGCTAAATCAAGATGAAATTGAAAAACGGAATGAATGATTCACTTTGAACTTCAGTTTTTGGAAAAAATCTTGGAACTGGAGAAGACGGCAACAATTTTATTCAGATCCACAGGTTAAAATGAAATAAAAAACGAGGAAAAATGCCTGAAAACTGTTCCGACCCCCTGACATTCCAAATATTCGTCAAAAACTGAAGGCAAAATGAATTAAATTCATATCGTTTTACGACTTCACCTCGCAACAATAAAAAAAAACAATGAAATTTACAGTTGGAGACACTTTGCAACGGCATTTCAACCCCTCCCACGATCTCTCCACGCCCTCAACGTAATTCTAGTCCCCCTAGGTGCCCTAGAATCATTAAAATTCACCAGGAAAAACGAAAAGTACGACTATGCAACGCTGTCGAGTGTCGGTAATCTCCTAGCGCACGAGATAACAAGTTATTTCGATGTCAACGGTAAAATATCATTAAAAACTAATGACTGTTATCCCTAGAGATACCCCAAGTACTCTAATTAGACGTAAATGTTGTCGAAAAAAAACAATGAAAATCATATGAAAAATGAAATAATACATACGAGAATGTATGTACAATGAATCGTTGAGCGTCTCTGTAACATTTATATCGTTGATGATTCGGTTATTCTTTTGGTTTAGGTATTCAGTATTGGAATGGGACCCGAGGCTCTGGCTTCCCTATTCTGCATGACTACAATTTCACTATGATAAATTATGAGAACTATATCAATTGCCAGAGGGATGAGATCTTTCAGTATTCAACTGAAATGACAATTCCTCGGTCTGATCAGCTCGTGAAATTGAGGGTAAAAGTTGATTTATTATTTACTTAAATGACCCTTCGAAAAACTTTGGTGCTTGTCTTTTTTTTTGTCAACTCAATGATCTGCATTTTTCGCTCCTTTGACCTGATACTTCAGAGAATAAAATAAACTAATTGCTTTCTCGAGTAGATCCCTCCGCACACGTTAAATGAGAGACTGTCTGACGCTGCGGGAGTGAGACTGGCTCACGATACTTTGGACAGGCTGGGGCTGACTCAAGCAAAACCCACCCATTGGCTAGACTTCAACATCGATCAACTATTCTACATCGCATACGCACAGGTGATTCCCTCGTCAAAATATCTCCTTAAAACTAATTCTTGTAATTCAATCATTCGTCGTTTTGCACAATTTTCACATTTTTTTCTTTGTTTGTCGTTAAAATTGTGCAAAAATCAATCTCTGAATTCAATAGGAAACTTGCATGAATTTGTTCTTCCTCATGCCCTCATTTATACATTCTGTTATTTACTGATAGTAAAAATTAATAATTTTTTATATTAAAAAATCATGAATTAATAATTATGAGATTGAAAACGAATCATCAAGCACTAAAAATTGTTTCACAAAAAAATTGAAGAAATTCATGCAAATTCCTCATCAAAGAATTCCCTCAATAATTTTATAATCTTTGAATTCTATAGATCAATTAATTTACAGACGCACTGTACAAAGGCACCACTCACTGCCTCGTCCATCTCGTTGCACGAGAATCCCCAGTTGCCAGGTAGACTGCGAGTTTATGCAGCTGCGATGAGCAACCGAAGGATTGGTGAGGTCTTCAAGTGTGCAGAAGGCTCTCAACTGCTGCCAGCATTCACCTGCGGAGTATTTCCATACCTCGAGGTCCCCGTTCCTGCAGCTCGATAGTTTCATGTTCTCAAAGAAGTACTTCTCGAAGGGATGACTGACGCCGAAGACCTACAGCCTGGGAACCTATTCCTAATTCATGTTTCACAGCGGTTTTATTTTTTACTCTCTCCATTGTGGCTTTATGGCATTTCGTCAGGTGCTTTACGAACTTTGGAGGTATGTCATTGATCAGGTGGCATGACTAGAATGTTCTGATGAGTTTGACAGCCCAATGCGATTACAGTTCCTTTTTTCCTGAGTCAGAAGCCTCCACAGAGCTGTCTTCAACGATATCCAATTGTCCTAGAATTTTAAATGTCTCGTTTGTTAAAGAGAGTGTCGAGTGGACACTTTGAAGTGGGCACGAAGTATCGATTACTGATCATTTTTGTCCTGTTGAAGTAATATGAACATAGAACAGGTGAATCGAGAAGTGTAACAAGGAGAAACAAATGTACAACCCCCAAAACCAATTATTCATCATTAATTAGTGATGAGTGTAAAAAATTATTCCATCGAATTATTTTGTTTTCTTTTCACATTGAACGTAGAATTTTGTTTTTGATTTTTTTCTACATTTTAATGTTCTTAACAGTGAAAAGGCAATTTTCTTATAAGACTCTGTTATTTGGAATTTTTAAATAAATTATTATCGATAATCCTAGACTGTCGATTAACGACAAATTTCACTTGAATGCTTCTGTTCCCATTAACCTCTATTCAAAAATTAATTGAGATTTTAATCTTTAAAAATAGGGGCGTTCATTCTACTTTAAAATTATGAAAATCGATGCTGTCGTCCCAGATTCAACACTCAAAACTGTCAAGTAGGATCTTGAGTTATTAAACTTCAAGAAAACCTCGAGTGCACTTCTATCACTGGGGCTTGTGATCAATAAAGCTTCAGTTTTAAATACAATGTTAACGATAATTATTTTCCAATGGGATTACTGAAACATACCATCACATGTAGCTGTTTCGACGCGACACTTGTCCTGTTGGGTCGGCGGGTTTTGCTTTTCCGTCTGGAAATGAAATATTTGCATGCACAGAGCAAAAAAAAAAGTTAGTTACACAAAAAAAAAATTAAAATAATTCAACAGTGAAGTGTTAAATCGGATAATTCAACTTGACTTCAGGCTTTTTTGATAGATATCTCTATTTTTTGTATTATATTAATTATTTCCATATTAATATTAACAATTAACATTCTCCAAATCATTTTTCATTGACTTACGATTTTCTATAAATTTTGATTTCAAGATATTCTCCAGACAAATCATTAAAAAATCAACAAAACAATTAAAATAACTAAAACCACTCAGTTTGAGAAGAACATCCATGAATCAAAGAGATATTTATCAAAAACAACCTAAAAGTGAAATGAATCAATCAAATTTCATCACTTCACCACAAAATTCAAAATTAAATCAAACTGATATCAAACTAAACTCAACAAAATGTCAAAATTAACCCAAAAAATCCCATAAAACACCGATAAAAACTGTATTCCAATGGAAGTAACCGTTGAGTTCACGTTTTATCACCAGTTATTGACGTGTTAAAACAAACCAAGCTGGTTAGAGTGGATACCTCGAAGTATTTATGCCAGAGAACGCAACCGTAGACACACAGGACTGATATTAAAGACTGACAGAGCAGCCAAACGATGATGTTGACAGCCTGAGTTCTCTCGAAGAGCTCAGCACCATGCCTAATGCAGAGTAGCGCCTCAGTGACCATTATTGCACCATAGACCCAACACTGGGTACCAACTCGACTGCATGTAGGGTCTGTGACGTACATATAATATTGTCTGCAAGTGGATAAATCATTTTCAGGCAACGAATATTTCAAAATAAACTAGCAATACTAGAGCAACATTGAAGCGATTTCAACAGAGCTGGGAAATCTACTAAAAGTTCCAAAAACATTATTTATTACTCATTATTTCAACTGAATAATTCATCAAAAACATCTGTAAACAAACGAGGAAATGATTTAATGAAATGAACACGTAAAAAGTCATTTTATTCATGTTATGAAAAACAAAAATGCGTCAGTTCTGAGGAAAATGCACTTGGGATAATAAAAAAATGTTTTTTGTATTGTTTTTGGGGGAATAATCACCAGCTCTGAGGTCCAACAATGAAATAATTAATGTCAAACGAATTACCTGACTGAAGGCGCTACGATAACACCAACGAGAAATAATCTGGAGATGACGAATGGATGTGACGGTGGGAATTCATAAACGTGTTTAAGAAAAAACGTGTTCAACTCAGAGACCTGCCAGAAAATAACTAGCTGGCACAATGCAACAAAACGCATATACGTGCATGTTGGATCGAGCCATCTGGTAGATGTCCAGCTTGCCGGTGTGAATTGTAGTACAGCACGTTTTAACTTTCCAGTTGTACTCGAGATGTCCCTTATACTGACCCACTTGTACTCACGCATCTCGAGGATCGAGCAGATTTTTAAACCCACCCAGATCCCTGTACAAATAATTTAATCAATTGTCAAGTGATTCAATGAATATAAACAATTCCATTTTTTGCAGTTTGTTAAATATTAAACTGCTTTGATAACAAGTAGCTTCAAACTAAAATATTTGATAAATTAGCAGGATGATGCCAGACATTGCCAAGAAAAAAATAAAACAAAAAAATTAAAAAGTAGATTTGTTGTATTTTGTTGAATATTAAGCTACCTCGATGACAAGGAGTTACAAAGAAAAATATGGAGACCTTTTTTGTTGGAAATTTAATTCTCTGCAAAAATATCTCAACATCTTATGCAAAAATCACTCGTTTACTAGACGAATTTGCAATTAATAAAGATTAAAAAATTTCAATCATCATGTTTTTCTGTTCTATTAATCAAGGAAGAGTCTCTTTTCAGTCTTATCCATTAATTAGTGCATCAAATAATTAATTTGTTGAAATGTTAGATAAATTACCAAGAGCATTGCAGACAAGAACATCCAGAACGACAGCATCCCACCAGCACTCAATGAAATTCGGTAGTAAATGTGCAAAAGCCATTTCCGTGAGTTCCCACATGATGCTGGTGGCCCACAGCAGACCCAGGTGCCTAATCAACACAGCCTTGAACGTCCACCCGAGGAAATGAGCGACAGCGAATATGTCCATGTGGTTCCAGATCTTCTCCACAGTTATGTCAGAACAGTTGACCCCGTACTCCTTGTCCATGTCTATGTGAAATGCCGATAATTTCGGATCCACCCACACCAGAATTTTTCGCACAGTTTCGTAACTCTGGAAGAGCATGAAGAGCAGCATCATGAGGTAGAGGACACTGCAGCCGAAGACTATCCTCCAGACTGCTGGGTGGGGACGTGTGAAGGGACCATTCGGAAATGTTAATACTGATATTATCAGGAAGAAGAAGATTACGCAGTAGATTCCTGCCCAGATGTTGTCGTTCTCGTCTGTAACGTCTCTGGAGATGATGAAACAGAATATTTAATGGGAGAACTCCAGGGGAACGATGAAGATTAATTTTTAATGGTGAAAAACAACATAAATTTCACATTTTTTCATAAATTCTCCTCAATTTGAAGGTGATCAAGAATTTTCTTGAGAAAATTGGATGTAGAAAAAAGTATTTAATTTTCTTTTAATAATTTGAAGTATTTCATTTTACAAAGTCTTCAATTTTTGCTCTAAAATATTATTGTTAAAAAAATTTGGATCTCTTTGATATTTTGAAATTTTTTGAAAAGGGATCTTTAATTAAAATTGCTATGATGACTTAACGATTTTATTGAGAGAGTTTTTTTATGAAAATCTGTGAATCATCAAAGGAAGATTGTCAAATTTTTTGCAAAAACCTTTTTAAAAGACGAAATGAGAGCTATAATAAAATTTAGCTGTGTTCTTTATTTCTTAGAATGTGTCTAGAAAACTGACCTTCAAGTTTTCTATAAGAGCCTTTCTTTCCGAAAAATTTAATTTTCAATAAACATGTCCAAAGCATTAATTTCCAAATGAAATCAATTCTTCCTGTTTCATCACCCAAAACATCCCCCAACCCCCATTCCCATTTCTCAAATCCTCAACAAAAGCGTTCAACTCCAACATTTTTCCTGCACACATCACCTCAGGTAATTGACTAATCAATGATCCTGACTCACCTCACGAATGCGAAATAAATAACAGCACCAATGGAAATAAGAAGAAGTGTAATAGTATGAGGAGTGTAAAAAAATTCAATGGAGATGTCATCAACAGGCCTCTCATTGATATTCGGAAAACTGTCGGTCTCAGCGCGCAATTGATGCCCCTCACTCAATTCCCCGCCACTCGTGCTCTTTGCAACACCTCTGTCCCCCTTTTTCACTGATCTATTTCGCAAGGAACCCGACGTGGGCTCATTGTTGATGGCCATCGCGGGGCAGTCTCCCTATTTCCCTGGTTTTCCACCGAATTTCGATCTTTATTCTGCTCCAATTTTCCCCGAGCACCTGGTGTCACTCGCGTTATGAATTCCCCCCGTCGTCACTCAGGGGAAGGTCACGGGGGTTCTTTTGAGAGTCTTCTGGCCACCGTTCGCAACCCCTTTAACTCAATTAGGGGTATTCAATCGGAGAGCCGAGCGAGATAAGTCTCTTTTCAATGAAAATGTTAGGCTATGTTGCTCTTGCCTCAACACTCGTGGGAGATCAGCTGATGGACCAATCGGAAGTGGATGTGTTGATTGCGCGAATGCGACATCTAGCTCGGGTTTCAGGACATTAATTCAGTAGCAAAGAGAAGAAAACGAAATAACCCATTTTCGGTTTTTCATAAATATCGCAAAATCTAGTGGAAATATGAAAATTTTTGTTGATATCTTTTTTGTAGATCTTAATTTGCTCTAGAAAAAAGGTATTCACAACAATTCCGCTATCTAGTCTGGATTCTAAGATATTTTCAATAAACTGAAATCAAAATTTGCAATTTCTCTCACAAATTCGTCTTTGTAATTTTTGGAAATAATTTTGATGATAATGTGTTTGTGAAATTACTTTTTGAGAATATGAAATAGTTAGTTGTAGGTGAAATCGTGTATTTCTGATGAAATCCCATTAGCAATGGTTTTTATTTATGGGAATTAATCAGCGAAGATAATGAAGCAATAAACAATACTTTTGATTGATTAACGTACTTTGATGCATCCACATGGGGACTTCGAGACCCCAGGGGAAACCAGTTGTCTCCAGTGTCTCCATATTTGGCACACTTTTTTTATTCCTCCTCTGCCTCCTGCTCCTTTTTTTCTATTTAGTACACAGAGACAGACATTACATCGTCCCACACAATTTTCTCAGAGTCTGTTCTGTTAATATGAATCACCAATGGGGAATTCGTTCCAACGGCTTTTGTTCTGTACACTGCGCACTGCATATTAATATTTACAGAACAAATTTTTATTAATTTAATTTTTATTTTATTTTTTTATTCCATGAAAAAATTAATTTTCAAAATCCTGATATTATTTATTGGAAATCAGGAGAAAAATCTTGATGAGTTGATTCTTCATTGATTAAATCACAAGAACTATTAGAATTTTTTTATGTGGAGATTTTTTATTGAACATTTACTTCTTTAGGAAAAAAATTCTTCGAGATTTTACCTTAAACACAATAACTTTCGTGATAAACTTCAATTAAAAAAATCAACTTATGATTATTTTCCACTTCACCATCAAAATAAATTACTTTCCAATGACAATCCTATTTGGAGATAATAAAGAGCTGGACGCACTGGAAAAAATCTATTTAAATAACAGGTTAAAATGTTGATGAAGTTTAATAATTTTTTTTTATGTAAAGAACAATTCTTTCCCTTTGTAATGAGCCTAATCTGAGCTCAATTGATAAATTTGTTCCTGAGTTATGAGTAATTGAAAAAAAAGTCTAGTGTCCATTTTACCCCGCCCTCCCCTATTTTATTTTCATTGAAAATTCAATTCTCCACAGAAAAACTCTTCAACATTTTATCTTAAACCCAATAATTTTCGTGATAAACTTCAACAAAAAGATCAACTTATGATTATTTTCCACTTTACCACCAAAATAAATTTCTCTCGAATGATAATCCCATTTGGAGATAATAAAGACCTAGACGCAGTGAAAAAAATCCATCTAAACACGACGAAACACGCCTAGACCTCATTAGCGTTTTAACGTTTAAAAAATTCAAAATGCGCCAATCGCGCTTCAGCAGTCGTTCCTCCTAGCCAATCCGGTGGCTTCCCGCTCCCCCACACTTGAAGTCCAATCGGCTGTACTGTTCCGTGTGCATGTTTTTCTCGCTTGGTTTACCGACGCCAGAATAAAAGCCGTCAGCAAACACGTCCGGAGGTCCAGACAGTCCGCGTCATTTTGTGGAATTATTCGTTTAAAAATATCAGTCCATCGAAGAGACTAAATACTCTTGATTAATTGGATAATCTCAGTGGCTCTTGTGCATTCCCCATTCCGTGATTATTATTTTTGCTAGTTCAGGTATGTAAAACGACTGAAAACCCCTGTTGTGAACACAAACGCATCGGATTCTCCCCCTTTCATGCTCGGACATTCATTTTAACTTTTTTATTCGTCTGAATATTCTCTGAATATTCTCCAGAAGGTTTTCCAAACGTATTTCTCGTGGATTTCGACAACTAGAGATTTTTCATTGTTAAGAAATATCTCAAAAACATGAAAAAAATACAGTGCCTCCTGGTTTCTCTCTTTTTTATTGAATATTTTAATTTTTTTCATTTATTAAAAGGGGAAAATATAGTTCTCAAATGATTTTTTAACAACTCCAATTTTTTTTTCGTTAATAAGTATCCCAGAAGCATAAACAAATATCAAGAATACTAATTTTCGTGTCCTCTCTCTCTCGTTCTTGCATCCAATACGCCCATTAATTTTTTTTATTCCTAAAAAATGTCGAAATGTTCTTCAGAATATTTTCCAATTTATCTACAATAAATTCCAACAGCTAGTTTTTTATTCTTGAGAAATACCTCAGACATAAAAAAATACAGTGCTTTCTGTTTTCTCTCTTTGTCATGCAACATTCATATTCTTATTTTTTTATTCACCGAGAGAGAAAAAACAAATTTCAACAACTCCATTTTTTTCATTAATAAATATCCCAGAGGCATAAAAAAATAAAAAATACCATGTTTCGTGCTCTCTCTCTCTCATTCATGCCCACAAAATTCAAAATAATTTTCCTTATCCCTAAAAAATAATCGAAAAGCTCTCCAGAGTGTTCTTTAATCTTTCTTCAGTCAATTCCAACAGCCTGTGATTTTTTATTTTTGAGAAACATCCCAGAGACATGAAAAAAACCTCTGCTTTATATTTTCTCTCATTTAATTTTTTTATTTTATTGGTGTCTCATTCAATTTATTTATCAAGATTGACATCAATGTTTGTTCCAATATCTTTGCAGAAAAATTTAATTAATTTTAACAGTTCCAATTTTTTTCATTAATAAATATCCCAGAGGCACAAAAAATCAAAAGTACAATGTTTCATGCCTTCTCTCTCTCTCATTCATGCCCACGATACTCAAAATAATTTTCTTTATCCCAAAAAAAAAATCGAAAAGCTCTCCAGAATGTTCTCCAATCTTCCTTCGATAAAATCCAACAGCCTGTGATTTCGTATTGATGAAAATCTCAAGGTACCGAATAAATACAAGAACGCACAGTGTTGCTTCCTCTCGTGTAACGTCTCTCTCCCTCTCTCTCTCGTTCGTCCTAACAAAGGGGCGAGTGCACCTGGCCCGCTCCAGCAGTCAATTCCCATTCCCATAAAGGCAAGAAGCAGGATAAAGACTATTTTTGATGAACAACGCGATTTTTATCTCTATTTATTATTTCCGCGGAGACCTTGAGGCCGATATCGATGAGTCAATGACTCTCCAGTGCTCTTGTTAACTTACAGATTGGATTGTTGATTTTTCTTCGCTCCCCCTTTGTTCAAACGTTTCCATCGATTCTGGGTTTGGAATCGAACGGTTAGTCGTCTGTCTTTGTTTTCTGGCATTCAATTCTTTTTTTTTTTTCAATGTTTGACGTGTTTTTGCAGGAGAGGGTCGAGAAGATGGCAACCACTGCGGAGACGCCTGTTATTAATGAATGTGAGTGAAGATATTTTAATAATTCCGTAATTTTAAAAAGCAATTTTTTTATTCATAAATCGACACCTGAGTTGTTTGTTCAATTTTTTGAATATTTTTTCGACATTCGGGAAGAGAAGCAGAATATTTTGGGCAGAAATTAGTTTTTTTGTCAGATAACAGCGTTTTTTAGAGTGGGGATTAATTTTTTTTGGGTGAACTGGGGAGTTAATTCACGAGAAAAATTATAAAATCGATGGGTCGATGCTCGACACAATGGGAAGGTGTGCCATGTCGATCCTCGACATTTAAATTCGTGCATTGCCGGAAGTATTAAGGTTCATTGACTAAAACAAATTTCCCTCTTCGGTTTTTTTATTGGGGCTGACGTGCCCTCTCTTTCGATTCTCCCTTACATCCGGTGGTTGGAGGCTGATGAAAGGATTCAAAATGGGCAGTTTACATTGAATAATCATCTTTGGGATTATTATTGTTTTAAGAGATGTCAATAATAATATACAATACAATTGACTCTGGATTAATTTTTTCGTGGAGCTGGAGCAATTTTCATGATTTTTAATCGAGTCTGAATCGATTTTGCTAAAGAACTCCAAAACTCTTGATTCAACGATACGAAAACTCTTGAATGCTGCAATTAAAAAGCAAAGAATTGTCGTATTTAAATAATAAAGGGAAAATTCAACATCTAAATTAAGAATGAAAGAAAATGATATTCAGTTTTTCAATTTTAATTGACAAATTTCACGATTCTTCACTCAAGAATATTTGAATTAGAAATAAGAAGAGAATCTTTAATTCTTCAAATGAACATTGAGAATGTAAAAATTTCTTATTCCCGAGGGGAAAAATCAGTTTCAAATCCATTAGAAAAAATTTGAGGCGTCGATTTTTTTTTCAATGAAGATGTTGAGGCTTCTTTTGGTCGGACAGAAAAAATGTCACGCTGTTTTATGTACTGAACCACGACATAAGAAGGATCAAGGGGTCATAGCCCTCTCGGTCCTCGAGGTCCAAGTATCCCGCACATATAAACCAGATAGTGAACATTGAGGTGGCAACTGCAGGGTCCTCTCCTCCACTGCAGTCGCCAAAGTCAGTGGTTCTCACCGTGAATTTTTTTCCCGATAAAATCCCCCGTCGATCGATCCTCAAATGTATTTTTGGAATAATTTTCCTTGGAATAATTTGGATTAAAATCAGAAGAAAATCTTCAACTCTTCTCAAACGAAAAATTCCAAAAATATTAATTCAACAATATGAAAATTCTTGAATTCTGCAATTAGAACCAAAGAATTACCACACTCAAATACTTCAGAGGTGATTTCAACATCAAAATTAAAAATAAAACGAAAGAGTATTTAATTTTTTAATTGACAGCTTAAAATATTCTCCCCTCACGAATTAAAAAATTTACCAGTAATCCCTTTAACACATTCTCACTTGAAGAATATTTTCTCCTTTCACACTGGCAAATGAATATTAAATATTCTTAAATAAAAAATCTTCGAATTAAAAATCAGGAGAAAATCTTCACTTCTCAAACGAATAATTCCAGAAATATTAATTCAAGACTATGAAAATTCCTCAATTCTGCAATTAGAACCAAAGAATTACCATATTCAAAGAACTCAGAGATTTTAACATCTAAATTAAAAATAAATCGAAAGAATATTAAATTTTTCAATTGACAGCCTGAAATATTCTCCACTGACGAATTAAAAAATTAACCAGCCCTCCCCCCAGCATATTCCCACCGGAACAATATTTTCTCCTCTCATACGTCTCGGACGATCCCCCTCAACTGGAAGTCAATAACTCCACAATTTTCTCACCACATACAATATCTCCATGGTCTACATGACTTAAATTCATGTTCATGACTCGGTTCTCCGAGGGCTAGCGCTGGTGCGTGGGGTAACTTGATTCTCGTCAAACCATATCCGTAGGAATGGGTGTATCAATGTCGCCCGGAGACGCTGTAGGTTTCACTCGGGAGAAATCCTCCAGCACAGAATATACTCCACCCAGTATGATTAATTGACAGCGACTACGATAATAAACAATGTCAGAGCGAGGAACTAGTTCACTGCGCGTCCCCCGAAGGAGCGAGCCTCCTTGAATTATTCACCGATTTCTATTATAAATAAACCATTTGAATGAGCAAAGGAATTGACGAGAACTGAATAAAGCTGTTGGTTAATGGGGTGAAACCAGAGAAATTCTATTTATTCCCGGAGCAAGATTCCTTTTGAAAGAGTAAAAAGGATTCAAAGCCACTTTTAACCATCGAGTTTCACATATTTCAGTGGAAACGGAAATTCGCATTCAGAATTATCCGCTGTCACTTTTGTCATACCATTTCAATTTGCTCCAGTTTATACTCGAGGGGGTTTCAGTCCATTTAAAACTGCGACGTGCCCCACAATCCGTTTCAGGAGACCATTGTCGTCGGCAAGACCGATATTTTATTAATGGGAAGCCCACAGTTTATTCATGCCCGGAATGGAGAATATTTGAGAACAAGGGCATAAGATTTTCTCGGATCGAGGGAATTCTTAATGAAAGAATAGATTGTTCATAATATTTATGATGGGAGGAAACAAATCGAGCTTTTGTTATTTTGTTCACCAGAATGAATTTATGTTTTGAGTAAATTTATTCCACAGCTCGACAATTTGAGGAATTCGTCGTAAGGTGCTTTCTTTCGGCCATTCGGTCGTTAATATTGACAATATACTTCATAATTAGTGGTATTATTGATAAATAGCAGTCACGTTTTTTGTTAAAATGCCTTCCATGGATTTTCGATCAACATTGATGGGCAAATTATTTTTTATTTATTCCGATATTGAATGAGGATTTTCTCAGCGTCTGAAATTCTTCAATCGAGAATATTCGAGGGAGTTTTTAATCTCAGAATAGATAGTTCCGATTGAAGAACAAATTCTATTTGACATTGTGACATGCCCCACAATCCATTCAAATATTTATTTATATTTATTTATTCGTGACTTTGTTATTTCACGTCAGAACTTTTTTTATTTATTATTTAATTCCTGAAATTCTTGAATCGAGAATGTTTTATCCACGAAAAATCAATGGAGGAGTGATTTGAAGCCATCCAATCCCCTCTCAAATAAATAAATCCTCCCCGAGTGTAATTCGAGGCGGTGATTTCTGCGGGTATAATTTCCCCCAAGATACTGCAAGGGATAAGAGGTAATCCCAGAGGCCAATGAAGCCTCAGGATTAGCAGGAGGTGTTGTGTCGACATTTTAGCTCACGTTAGCTATTCATGATCCGTTGTTTTTTGGGAAGGGTGCACCTGCGGTTGCGGGAGACGATTCGGGGGTTCAGGTAGCAACAGACAGTGTAGGTGACGGGTGAGTTAATTCAGGCACCAAAACATTTCATAGAAAATTTTAATGCATTTATACTGATAATTCCATTAGTTTTTGGCCCATTCGCATCCTCACTGAATTTTTTTAAATAAAAAATGTCCAGTAGAAATTATTTTATAGAAACAATTAGTGGAATTTCATCTTTCTACACAACTTCTTCTATTGAATGAATTTCCCAAGTTCTTTCGACTCTATTTTTCTTCAATTTCTATTGAAAAAAAAACCGTAAATAATCTGCAGAATTTTTCAATAGAATCGGCCAAAAACTAATAGAAAATCCAGTAGAATTCCCACCGATTTTTCAAGCGAATTCACTATTTTTTTCTGTACTCTATATCTAAATCTTTCGGATGCATATTAATGGATAAATTAATTTTTCATTGAATATTAATTAACGATTTCCCACTAGTTCTAATCAAACATTATCCCTCGGGTATTTTTCCCTGCATTTTGTTTCCCTCGAATCACCAAAACAACCTCCCAATTATCAATCCATCTTTTTTTCTCTTCAATAAAAAATTCACACTGGATTCTGTGTGCACACGTGTCCGGCTCAGGCCCTGGAAAAAAATCCTCAGAGGATGGGACTTGGGGTAGTCAGCACGTAGTTGTATAACGTCCGGGGGTGAGGAGGGGGTGGGTATTGAGCGACGCCCGGCGTCGTGGCGCAACCGTTGGATCAGTCACCCTCTAGCCACCGCCCCAGGAACAACAGTTTCTTCACGCTCTACCCGTCAACCCCACATTAACTTCCGGGACAAAATTTCTCAGTTACAAAATCGCAATTTTTTTTGAACTATTTTAGTTTCTTTTCATTTTTTTCCACTTCCGGAGGGCTTCAGGGGCTGTTGATAATCCGGTAAAAATGCTGATCGATCTTGTACGTGAATCCGTGTTGCAGTGCTTCTGTCACAGCTGCAAAGCACCTCTGAGTGTCGTAGGTGAGTTCAAGGGGTGGGAATTCGTGATCAGACGGTTTTTACGGTTTACTGGTTGCTCATCGGGTTTATGAGGGGGAGGGGTAATTATCAGGATCGTTAAGTCAGGAATTGAGGTGAATTTCAAAGATCAATCATTGATTAATAATGTTATCATAGATGAGAAAGAAAAACGAACGAAATTTTTTTCACTAATTTTTTTCTTTTAGAAAATATCAATAAAAGAAAATTATTGGGAGCATTTGGTTGAGGTTCCGAGGGGGTCAACAACGACTTTTATTCAATTTCTAGAGATTTCGGAAGTTACCGTGGACTCCGTGGGGTGGGGGCGGGTTAATAATTGGATTATAGTATTTCGGGAGTTTGTGGTATTTTTAAGGGACATTTTGCACGAAAATACTGTCCTTCGGGCAAATGCCAGGGCCGTTTACACGCGACCATATTTTTACCCGCAGTACCCGGCAACTCTCACCCCTGATCGATACACGTACATACGGTAGTTCAGGCCCACCTGCATTTCGATCAATTTTACGATGAGTGGTTGCTTGTTTTTCAGTCAGCTTTCTGCAATTTTTAAGAATGTGATTGACGTAATTCTTAAAACTAATTTTTTTTAATAGTAGACAGTGGACGAAAGGAATTTATTCGCTTTCTTAATCCTTTTTTTTTAATAATTAAAAAAAGATAGCGGAATTTCATGAAAACTTTTTTTAGGACAAATGAAAAAAAATTCCTCATTGAAAATTTTAATATCTTTTTAAAATTCAATTTTTTTAAAATGAAAAATTCAATAGATTTTACTCGTATCACCACTTCCTCAAATAGTGGATTTTTATTTAAAAATTATCAATTTTTTTATGTTATAAAATTGAAAACTAGATTTTCTCGACCCAAATAGCAGCAAAAATTAATTATTCAGAATTGAAAATAGATCGTGCCAAATTACCCCGTAATTACGCTAAAAATTATCCTCCCGCATTGCATAAATTAGCTTAGAAATATCTCTGCAATATCACGTGACGGAATTCACCCCCCACTGGCTCGATAAATTTATGCAAAGTTGAAAAGCCAAGCGAGGGTGTGAGAATTACACCGGTTGGACCTTGAAAGAAACGACAAAACCACTTGGCAATGGATTTTGAATCCACGTGTTTGATAACCGGCACGAGGGGATCAGGGTGCGGCCCAAGATGGCTCCACGAATGTTACACCGCTGACTCTTGACGTGTCGGTGGGAAAATCCTAGGGGTTGATCGATCCTCAGTCATTCATAGGGAATTTATTCTCACTCTGTTGACTTATCCACTCATGTCGATACCTTTTTTATTCTGCTCGATAAAAGCTGGACAGAGGAGGGGTAATGTGCCCATGAAGAAACCCAGTGGCAAGGGAAAGCCACGAACGAAACAGCCGAAGAAAGTGAAATTCATAAGTGAGTACTGAATTGAATAATGAACATCTCTTCAATTTCAACTTTCGCAATTGTTCATTTATCTTCATAACGACGGATTTTAGGGGGAAAAGTCATAAGATCTTTTTCGTGGAGAATTTAATTTCGGATAAAAAATGTCTTATTGAATTTCCTTCTGAATTAATTCATTGCAGAGATAATTGGGCATGAAGAGCCCAATTATCTGCTAGAGTGAAATTCACTCATTCTCCCTCCCATTTTGCTGTTACGTCACACAACTAGGGGTTTTGATTTTTGTAGTCAAAACTTTTCACTTAATTTCATCCCCTAAATCAGGTAATTGAATTAACGTCCGATGCTTCAGCACGTCATCACTCGTGAGGTGCATGACCCCCAGTTAAATTATACATAATGCTGTTGTAGAGGAGAGGGTGGGGGTGCGGAGGGGGTGAGGAATTACGAGAGGGACAGTGGTATGAATTCTCTGAGGGTTGGTGGACGAGAGACGGGGAACAGTATGTGGCGTCGATGGTCTGTGCGTGTACCCGGCTCTAGACGTGCCGGCGCCTAGAGACAATCGTTCCGTCGCCAGATCGATCTCTCCCCGGCTGACTCATATTCCTCACCCTCTTTTCTCCTCGGGAAAAAGGGTCAGAGTGACTCGTTTCATTAGATTCTGATGGAGATGGGGATGTTGAGCAAGCGAATTTCAAGTTATCTTAAATGAATTTGTGATAAAACGTTACGATTCGATGTTAAACATCTCGTTAAACTTCGGTATCTTCTCAATTTGGTAGTTCATCGAAAAATCTTAAGAGATATTGAATTAGTCGTAATAAATCCTGGATTAGTATGAATTGGTGCTGAAGTTTATGAAAAAAATTGAACGAGAAACTCAGTTCATGATAAAATCTCACGATTTGATCTTAAACTTCTCATTAAACAGTTCATTATCTCATCAATTTGTTATTCCATCAAAAAATCTCCAGATATTGAATTCATTGTAATAAATACTTGATTAATATCCACTCAGGCTAAAGTGTAGGAAAAAAATTGAACGAAAAACTCAATTCATTACGAAAAAACTCAAACTGAAGTTAATTACGAAAATCAAAAATTTTAAAAATGTATTCAGCTACTGAGATTCGATGTCAAGAGAAGTCGAAGGGGGGGCTGTGTTACGAGGTGATCCTGGCGGAGCCAACGGGCTCGAAACGTGCCCCATCACCACCCCAGACACCACCCACTCAGCAGACTGCCATCGAGGATAAGCTCAAAGCTGCTGAGGAGAGGAGACTCTCATTAGAGGCACATAAACTGGCATCAATCGCTGCCAAGATGAGCAGAATTGAGGAGACATCGCGCAAGAGGGATGAACTCAACTCTGCATTCATCGCAGCAACTCGAGACTCACTCGATGCCAAGATGAATAACTCGGAGGAGAAACGTGAGGCTCATATTGCCGAGTTGAAGAACAAGTTGAAGGAGCATGTGAGTTGTTAGGGATGTTTCAACATTCGTTGGAATTCAATTTAAACGGAGAATTTAAATTTTTTATTTCATTCAGTGTCTTAACGTAAAATTTAATTTTTCCATGCAGCTGTCATTGAGATATTTTCTATAGAAATTTTCTAAGGAGTTTTTTAAATAAAAAATTGAATGGAAAAACTTGGAAAAGTCATGTCGAGCAATTCTATAGAAAAAAAACGTAAAATTGCGTAATTCATCAACAGAAGTCCAATAGAATTGTCTTTTTAATTCGCTAATTTTTTAAATGAAATTTTTCTACATAAGACGATTAAGGCAACTAGTTCCCACCATAAATCAACAATAACAAAAAAAAAGAATTGCAAGAATTCTAATAAACGCTTTGCCTGTTTAATTATGCAGCTTGAGGCCGTCGAGAAGACACGTTTGAATCTGGAGCAGCAAACAAATGAGGTACGTGCTGCTGTTGAGGAAAAACTGAAAACAGCAGCTGCACAGAGGGATGAGAACATGAAACACATGTTGGAACGTCTGAAGGAGCACGTCAGTATAAATTAAAATTTTCATTTGACTTCATTTCATTTAAATTTATGATTATTTAAAAAAAATAAAAAACACTTGAATATTCTTTATTAATGTTTTCTGCCCCTCAGGAGGAGCAAGTCGCCAGGGTTCGTCAGGGCATGACCGAGCGTGTCCAGCAGTTGGAGTCCCAGATCCAGGGTAAGCTCGATCAGGCACGAGAGCGCAGGGAGACAATAGAACGCGAACAGAAGGAGAAACTGCGCAATCACGTAAGTCCCTGGGGATTCCATCATATCGTATCTGTCGGTTAATTTGAATTGGGGAAACTAATGGGGGGCGGATGTGAATGAACAGAATACAGTGAAGATAGCGAAGGTACGTGAGACGGCGGATGTCAGTGCCATGCGAGAGCTCGAGGCCAAGAAACGTGAGATTGACTTGAAGGTGTCGATTGCTGAGGAGAATCGCCAGCGAGAGATTCAACGTCGTCTTCAGGCCATTCGCCAACATGTAATTTTGTATTCATGAACTCAAGAAGAATTTTCATTTTTTTAGGCACAATTGTTTTAAATGGCTTTTATGCACATGTTTAAAATGATTTTTTAAAATTTGGTTTGGATTTTCAGGATTATTTTGTAATTACATCATGAATTCTATTATTTTTGTGAATTTTAAATTTGTTTTGAGTTTTCAGGATTATTTTGATTTCATGATTTAATAGAATTCGTGATTTTATTTGTTATTTCAGTTTTAAATACTCAAGGAAAATATTTTTGATTCGAAAATAAATGTTCTTGAGATTTCATTTTACAACTTTTTTTTCATTTTCAGTTGCTGAATTTACTCCAGGGCTATTAATTATTCTTTGAATATCATTTCTTAACCATTTCCGTTATTTTAAACAGCATTTAACAAATTTTTATTGCTTTCTGCTGTTAAATTTCACTTTTTTGGTGATTAATCATCAAATTTTAATTTTTAGGAGAGGCGTGCTGAAATGGTCAGACAGAACAAAGCAGCCCTGGCTGGCCAGGATACGACCAAGACAGATGAGAGTGCCTTACCAGTGGAAAATGAAACTGCCAGCTCTGGTTAAGCAAAATAATCAAGCCACAATTGCTTAATTGAACCCAACAATCTTAACACGATTGACATTATCCCATCATTAATCGTCGCAGCCAAAACGAGATATTGTAGACTCGAAGAGAGAGAGAGAGAGAAGAAAAAATAACACGAGAATAGTTTAAAGTTAATCCTCAATAACGGAAATATTTTTTCACTCATTTAGGTTCATTTACGAAGGGACAAGAGGTAGAAAAAATATTTCTGGAGTTCAATTTAACGGCGAGAAGTTATTGAATAAAAGTCATAATTATTGAAGTCAGCGGGTTCATTATTACAGTAAAATACTGATGGACTTGTGAGCTTTATAAAATTGCTTCGTGCCATTTTCCGTCGTTCCGGCATTTACTAAAAGAAATGAGGGTGAGAGAAAATAAATAAGATGAGATAATCAACGAGAGGAGATTTAAAAATTAAGATGAATTAGTTTTAACGCATATTTTTCAATTATTTTGTAATTCCGTTAAATTCGTGCCTCAAAGTAAAATTGCATTGTGCTACTTTTCTCTAATTTCGTATGAACCAAAATTCAAACTAATTAGTTAAGGCGAAAATACGAGGAAAATGACAAAAAAACTTAAAACTCTGAGGAAAAAAGATGCAAAAAAATGTAACATTTAGATATATTTTATGCTTACGTTGTATTAATTATGTTTCATTATAATTTTCATAATACTGAATACAATACCAAGTAACCGATGTTGATATGTTGGCTTTTATAGCGGGACAATTTTAAGCGGAGAGAGTGTGCGACTGAGTGGTCTGCAGAGAATGTGAAAAAACCATTGGGCATTCTATTAATTGGAACGCGATAATTGAATTTATGGTGTGGATGGAAAAAAATGGAAAGATTCATTGGAGTGCTGGGGAAATAGCTGATGTCTGTGGTTCAGGGAAGGGGTCGGAGTGATTCCCAATCGAAAAAATGTTCTGGAATGAATTTTAATCGATCGATTCTCAAAATGTTGCAAAAAGCAATTTTGCACTAATTAATTTCCTCTGTTCTTCATTTCGAAAATTGTTGGTGTCAACTGCCAACCACCAGCTCAAAATGTCTCTTCATTCTTTTAATATCGAAATGTTCCGTGTCGCTGAGACTAGATCAAACGAGAATTTTAACTGCGACACAGAATCCTAAATGGTAATCAGTGAAAAATGGATAAAAAATGTGTTAAAAAACATGTGGATGGGGGAAAAATGAAGATTCATTGGAATTGGATTCATTGAGAGAAAGGATCGGAGCGATCCCCAATCGAATAAATATTCCAGAATGATTTTTAATCGATCAATTTTCGAAATGCAGCAAAAAACAATTTTGTACTAATCAACTTCTTCTATTCCTCATTTCGAAAATTGTTGGACTTGTCAACTGCCAGCCGTCAGCTCAAAATGTCTCTTCATTCTTTCAATATCGAAATGTTCAGGGTCGCTGAGACTTGATCATAACGAGAATTTCAACTGCGACGCAGAATCCCAAATGGTAATCAATGAAAAATGAATAAAAAACATGTGTTAACGTATGAATTCGCATTTCAAGTGGATGGTAAATGTAACAGTGCTTTATACAGTTTATACTAAGCTTCGAGAAAGAATGATAAATATATTAAAGTAAATAAATAAATCGTTTTGTACTCGATAATTGCCTAAGTACTGCGCTAACAAGAGAGCATTACGGAATATAAGAATTCTTATGTAGTCTATTCGAATATTAATAACATTTGATGCTTCTGTGATGACTTTCACTATTTGTCTGATCGAAATATTTGTTGAGAAAAATTTATTAAAAGGAATTGGGCTCAATGGATGGAAATCTGGGGAATAAGTGGTAGGTGAGGTGGCTAGATTGCCATGACGAGGGGTTTATTCGCACAATATATATTATAACAGCTTTATGAAAAATAAAAAATGATTTATTTCACAAATTCTAAGTAAATGTCCTCATACTTTTCCCATAATAATGAACTTCTGAAAAAAAATAATGGGTGATAACTCAAATCTTGTTGCAGTCACGTATGTTCCAGAATTTTTCTAAATCTCATAGGAAAGTTATTTGTAAATAATGAATTTCGAGATAAAGCCAATTCCCATTATTTAGGAATAATTTGGGATAGTTTAGGACTGAAATTTTATACTTTTGGAACTACTAGTTTACTTAGAATTAAATACTTTTTATCTGGCGTCGAATTAGAGTCCGGGAATTAATATTAATTTTTTCATCAATTTTTTCCCAATTTAGGAGAGGATGGGGCAAAACGGCCCCCCTTTAATCGTCAATATTTTCCGATTCAATGATCCGATTGGGATGAGTTAGAGCTCGTTTTGAAGAATGAAAAATTATCTTCAAAATGAAGTCGAAACTGGGAATTTTCACAATGTCATTCACAAGTTATTGACAATTGAAGGGGGGCCGTTTTGCCCCACCCTCCCTTAATTTTTAATTCCCAAACTCCAAATTATATTCATTTACAATGCTCAAATAATTTTGCATCGATTTATGCTAATTTAAATGACATTATAAAAACAAATTAATTTATAAAAAACTATTAGCTCCTAAATGATAAAATCATGTTTCTAGACTAGCTCAAATGATTCCCAAATAATCTAAATTAATTTCATCAGAAAATTCATTATTTCCCTGCTAATAATACGGCCGCATTCCGCGGTAAATGCTATCGGTCAGCTAAAACGGGACATAATCATCAAATAAGAAACGAAATATTCGTTTTACCGACCAATGGTCTGTAAACCTGCATTCACAGCATTACAACGCGCGTGCGCGATAGACTCGTTAAATGTATCATGTTTTCCCGCGAAAGTGATGTGTGCTCGAAGCCCTCTGTGCCTTCCCAAAATCATCTAACTGCAGAATAAATAAATAAATACGAATAAATAGTCAACTGAATAAAGTGCGTTTCCCCGATGACAATCCCAAACAATTCCCCATAAATAATTCGTAAAAAAATTTCTCCACACGTTGGCACACGTCTCTGCAAGTCTCCGCGACGTCACTCGGCTCTACAGTAGGTCTGGTGAGACTGCTCCACTGAGCTGAGTGGTGGGACAATGGGGGCTCGACGCATAACCTGCAATTGGTGGTGGAGCAATTTCGCCAGTCGCACTTTAGAATGGCCACAAGCCAACGACTGTGAGGCTCGCCGTGTGTGCCTTCGCATCGCAAGTGCCCCCGGTAAAAGGCAAATGGCTGCCGTACAGTGACAAATAACAATGCGTAATCGTGTCGTCCTGATCGACAAGTAATAACAATTATCAGTGAGTTAGAAACGTAAGATGTTATTGAAGGGCTGCCGAGCGGTGAGGAAAAGCCGAAGGCATCATGGGAAAAGCCCCAAGGCCACTGCCGGTAAGTCAAAAAACTTTAGTTCCATGTGTTGTTTTTTTTCTCCGCTAATTCCTTCTTTCGTTGGCAATTGTAGAGGTTGGGGAATAGGAGGATAACAGGTGCATCTGTACCTGTCTCGTGAGGACTCGAACAGTTGAGACTGTTCGTGATAAGTTGAATAAAAATATCGGGATGTGTTCGAGTCCCATTTTGCTCATTTTAAATTCAATTATTATTCTCAATTCGTGAAATTTGAGAGGCTCAGCTGTTCGAGACATCAGAAAATTGGGAAATTCATGTAAAAATCTGATCTGAATGGAACATACAGCTCATTTTATTTATCTTTCTCGTATTGCAATCGAATGATGCGCACAATTGAGTGGAAATTCATTTTTTATGCGAAAGGGGAAAACACGAAAATTGAATGCACCAGTTGAATGCGCGAAATAGAAAAGAGGGCAAATCTATTTTGAGGTTAGGTGGGTTCTGCCCTCTGTTTGGCAACACAGAACCACGTCGTTATCCGCGATACCTCCCCCCTGTGCGCAACACATTGACAAATCCACACACACGATCGTCTGCCGTGATTTCCAGTTTTTCTCTTTTTCAACAAATACGTCGCAACAGGTTTCGTTGACGCACTGACGTCTACATTCTATCGAGAGTCATTAGAATCAATTGAGTAACATGAGATACCTCGTACCGATAGTAGTATTGAAATAAAAGTAATTGCTGTGGTTATTTGATGCATAGGTGCGCGATAAAAAACCTACGATAAAGTCTAATTTTTATTGCAAATTAAAATGCTGTTTACATCAATAATTTTTCATTCGTATTTGTTTCTGTATTTTTTATCTCAAGTTTATGAGTTTGACCAGATATTTTCCTTCATTAATTCGTAATAATTTCAAAAAATTATGACAGGCAAATTTTCTGATTTTTTTCTCATATTCAAGACATTTTTTTTCCTTCTGAATGAAGTCTGATTCTGCCAAATCGTAACATCTGGTCAGGAGATATTTCCGATCAATTTTTATGGATTATCGAGACTATATGTCACCAGACATCGGCAGAAGCATAATTTTTAAATAAACAAATTTCGAAAAAGTCAATTGTTAATAGTACTCACCAATTTTTAATTATTAAATTAATCATCAATTAACTATCCAAACTGCGAATTCTTTTCTCAATCAATAATTGAGCGCAAAGGATTGACGATCATTCGAAATATTTGCTCAATACTCAATTTGCAATTCCATATTTTCAATTATTCAATTCACAGTCAATTAAAAATTTAAACTATCAATTATTTTTTGATTCTCTGATTTCAATAACAAAAAATTCTACAAAAACTAATGGTTCATGCCAATTATAATAAATAGGTAAATACAAAAGAGGTTTCAAAAAAATGAAAAACTATTGACATTATGTGAAAGCAGCGAACAATACACCACAGAGACAACGTCCCGATGAACTTCGATCCCTCTCTCGTACAGACTCTTGTTGACGTCGCGGGGCTATCGCGGCGTCGTTCAATATTTGCATTTGGGTGCATTCAACATAGCAAAGCATCGTCGGCACGCCAAGCTTTATCTCTTCACGTGTTCTATTTCCCACTCGTACAATTTTTCTACTCCAACATCAGACAGTCGTATTCCCCCCGGCAGATTCAATTGTTGACAATTATTGTCGCAAATAACAAATATTGAGCCGAAAAATTCGAGACGAATTTGATTGATGAAGATGATAATCGAGTTCTTTTATGCTCGTATTGAAACCACTTGAGTCAAGTTTATGTCACAATAAATTGTGTCTATTTGTCCGGCAATTGAGCGTTGCAATATCGTTCCACTCGGTCTAGCACAATTTATTATTATTTTAGTTTTAATTCTCGGTGGTGGCTGCCTCATTTTGTCGAGAAATTCCACACCCATTGGATACTCAGGTGCTATTCGTTACCATGACGATAAGGACGTGCATATCGATTCATTTTTTTTCTCTTCTTTTTTTATAAAATGCGTTTTTAATCGATTCGTGAGTAGCCTCGTGTGTCCTTCGATTTTTATTTCCAGCCACTCGGGGAGTTTAGATGTTTTTATTTATGGCGGTTGTTCACTTGGGGATATTTTTCGATTGCAAATGAATTCAGGGGGTTCTCGACCGCTCGGATGTAGTCTAGTGGATCGAGAGGCGAGAGACCGCACTCTTATTTCGTGTAAAATGCCTCAAGGCCTTAACAATGTAGAATCAATCATCGCCAATCTACGAGGGAGTTATGCCCCTTTTGTCGCAATGTTCAGGCATTTTTTTCGGTTGGAGGATACACTTTTTTCTACTGCAATCATTTATTTCGTATTCATCTTCATTGTTAGCTGGGGTAATTTCATTGAAAATGAAAAATTATTTTTGCTGATATTTTCGTCTCAGACATTTATCTCAGAGGTGATAAATTAATTAGTTAAAACTAGAAACCATTTGATTTGCTCAATGTTTCTTCAGTTATTACTTTAATGCGAAATTCCAGGAGAAAAAAGTCTTGACATTTTTCTGGAAAAAAAATTCTTATCGCACATTGCATTAAACAGAGGAAAAAATGACTTGTTCTGCTATTTTCACGCCAAAACGTTCATTCTCACATCATAAATTCATAGAATATTCGCAAACGATAACTATTGATGAATGATACGACACATTTTGATGTTTATATTAATCTCATCACAGTCCAGTTGTCATGAAGGGAAAACTAGACTGGCGCCATGGCGCCTCAGTCTCCACTGTCTCAACTCATATTCCTACGTTTCATTCCACACGATTCTACAATACTCGTTACGTCACATTTCTTTATTTCCTCCTCTTTTCACTGATTTTCCGCATCGTCACTGTGACGTGACACAAACAGAGAGGAAGAAGTGAGGATAAATGGATGGGGGTATTGAGCATTCGAAGGATGAAAAATAAATAACATGGACTTGAGGTTCATCAAGTGCCTGTTTTGTCGGAAGCACGTGTGACACGTGCTCAGTGAATCACTGGCCACGTGCCACATGGATCGTATTCTGTCGTAACTCTCCAATTTTCGGGGGTTCGTCCGTATTTAAAGTAGTACGAATAAACGACAGTTGAGTCGTTGAGTCTAACGAGCAGAAATGAATTTAAAATGCCCAAAAAATTATTGTTCACCATTGATAATTTGTTGTATGAATTCTCAAAAATTGATCCATCAAACTCTTTCTTCAATTTTTTTTTTCAAACAATAGTTTCTCGTTTGACTAGGGTGTTTTTATTAGTGACAACCCTGTGCAGGCGAAAATATTTCCCTCTCAAAGTAAACAAATTTAACATTGACGGTAATTTTTATTTTTTACTTTTTTTAGATTTTAATCCTCTCCCGAACCTCGAAAAGTTAATTTTCTCATAAGACTCTGTGTTATTTGGAACTTCCAAATTAATTATTATCAATAGTATTAGATTGTCGATTGATGTCAAACTCAACGGGAATGTTTCTATTCCTATCAACTTCCGTTCAGAATTTATTTAATATTTTAATCTTCAAAATTCAAGTTATGTTTATACTACTTTAATCGCTTGATGAAATTTTGGGGATTTATTTTTGAGAATCGGTTGGATCTGCACGCAGATTTTTCTGAGGCGTTTGAAGTTACATGAACAATATTTTATCATCATTCAGCCATTTTCAATCCCTTAATTTTTGATGGATTATTTTTTATTATTAGAATGACTTTATTAGACCTCAAATAAAGTTTCGGAGTTTATCAGGTGTTTGAACTGTTGAATAATGAGGTTGAATACAATCTTGTCTTTTATTTCCTAAAATATTACAGTTTTAGAACTGTTGTTTTATGACTATTTATTAGTGGGATAGTTACAAAAATTTTGACTATTTCATTTTTATTTGTCGGTGATTTTTACATTGAAAAATCAATAATGGATGAGCGAATGAATAATAATTCCCGAATTACAAATTTTCGTCGTTATGCACACGTGATGCCGAACATTCACTACCTCAAATACAATAAAGACATTTCGACGTGACACGTGATTTTGTAATTCTCGATTTTTAAGGTTCAATGTACAACCCGAAACGTAAATATCGGATCTCTCAATTCTTCGACATCGTTTCACTCTCCCCCTGGTTCTAGATCAGTTCAAAGTCCGTTTAGTCTTTTTGGCTCGACAATCTCACGTTTTTCGGTGTTCATCTGTGGATTTTTAATGCATTCCTTCATTACCGTTTTTATTTAAAATGGGAAAAAAAAGAAACATGAGGATTTATTGGATTTTCGCGGTTCCCCCATTCTTCATTATTCACACATATTTTTAATTTTCTATCTCAACCAAAATCTTGTTATTCCCACATCCCCCTTTGACTATTTTTTCTCTAGTAAATGCTTTTCGACTTTTGTAGTCAAACATCAGAACTTCTATTTGAGCCCCATTTGACCCTAAGTTTCCGGACATTTTACAATGATTTTGAATCTCGATATTGAAACGTTAGAAAACATTTTAAAAATAAAAAAAATTAGAAAGTTAACTTTTGCAGATTTAGAAAATTACGATCATTTTCTGCAAATAATTTATAATCAATAACTTTTCCACCATAAAAATCATCTGCTCATAATCGTAACAAATTTACTCATATTCAGAATTTTACCAGAAATCGATTTCATGCCTAAAAAATTAAGGTTTTAAACAACAAATGTTTTAAAAAATGATACTTCTGTGCAAAATGTAATTTTAATGACGCTGAATATTTCACGATTTTTATCAATTTTTTTTCGCCCAATTTAAGTGTTAAATACTTGGATATCCTTAAAGTATCAAATCAATTACTCGGAATCTACTTGAAATACACTTTTATCATCCGCTTCCACATGTACATTTTTCGTTCTCTTGCCACTGGTTTACAACAGGCGTAATCATTTATTTGGCTGTGTCAAGATTTATGAGGCACGCGTGTCAATATGTGAACGAGGCTCGGCGTTCGGCGTTACACTACTTCATCCTTGATAAAGTTATTTGAATATTGTCTGATAATAACCGGTTACGTCTAACTCTGAAAAAGTGAGAGTATTGACATCCCGAGGAGCTCTTTGAGCCCTCGGATTCTCCACATAAATCGAATGAAGTGACGACAAAATGAAGACACGAAGACAAAATCACCTCCAGATGTTCAAGAAATTCTGACTCCTCATGCTTCAACCTATATTCATCTAGACATTTTGATGGACGGGGCCATTGACACATACACAATTATTGAAATGAGATTGCCACAATCGATAGCGATTGTACCTCGTTGTAAATTCCCCTGATACATGTCAATTTAACCGCTAGAACTGGGAGTCGAGCCTCCTCGTTGAGCTCACCAATTTGTCCAGTCACTTATTCCGTGCAGTCTGACACCACTGTTAACTCCAGGGTCTCCGATCAAATTTATATCTCGTTAAATTATGTAACAGATGTGTCTAATGTGCGATATGAATGTCTGATCCACTTCTCAGGCGTTGGAAATTACAATATTTTTCAGAATTTAATTCAATTCGGTGTTTGCACGATACATAACTCCATGAATCTTGATAATTAATGGAATTTTTTGGGAATTCTGGCTTGCAATTTTTGAAATTCAAAGGGGAATTCGCACGAAACAATTTCGTCACGTTTATTTTAATTTTTTTTAAACTGAAATTTAACAACAATTTATTTTTTTAATTCAATTCCGTTTTATTATCATGATGACGTTTGGAATCTGCTAATTGAACAGGTCAATAACTGATTATTGTATAAATTTTTCAAGTTGGAGGTATGATTTTAAAATGAAAGAAAAAAAAATTTAATGGCATGTAAATTCTCTCAAATCGGTGGATACAATTCTCGTTATCTTCAGTACCAATGACTAGTCAGTTGCGCAGGAGGACCTTGATGATAGGAGGCCATTTACCTATTGATAAGTACGAAAAATGTTGAAAACGGAATAATAAGTGTTATCTCGATTCAGGGACACATTTTATAACTCCCGATGAAATTAGGAAGTGAGGATTAGCAGTTGTGTACATTGACTCGAGGCACGACAAACAAATCACCTGAGTTCTAAAGTTAACTCGAAGGGGCTCCTTTAGGGCTGATAAATGTCCCCAATCAGCCCAGGTGGCGTGTGTCACGTCATGATGAATTTTAATCATTCACTTCGGGAGCACGAAATATCGGTGAATTTTGCGTTTTCGACGAGGAGAAAATTAACTCGCGGGTATTTTTCGGGATAAATTGTTGCGATAATTGGCATTGCGGTCAGTTTTTCGTGCACAGCCGGCTGAAAAACGAATGGAGACGACCTGAATTCACCGGGGCAGGAGAAAAAAATGAATTTAACCATTGAATTAATTGACTCGCATACTTGTACACGAAATATTCTCTCTGTCTATATTTCAATATTGAGGGTAACGGGACGCATCATTGCTTATTTATGTGGCATATTAATTAGGTTCCCCGATACAAAAATAATGCTCAAATGCTCAACAGTATTATCGACATTTTAAAGGACAACGAACATTTTATTTTGAATATTACGCCCTTTATCTTATTTATTTCATTAATTTCATTCACAATCCTCAAATGCTCAACATTATTATCAATATTTTAAAGAACACCGAACATTTTATTCTGAATAAAAAAAATCCATTAATGAACAACTAATTCCTCTTAATTTCAATGAAGATAAAAATTTGATCTGTTGTTTAATTTTCACATCTGGTAATCTAGTCAATGACTAATTGTACAAATTTACAGACGCCGACCTTTGACATTTCATTCAAAAGACTGAATTGTTGTATTCAAAAGATTTAAACATTAAACCCTTTATCTTATTTATTTCATTAATTTCATTCACAATCCTCAAATGCTCAACATTATTATCAATATTTTAAAGAACACCGAACATTTTATTCTGAATAAAAAAAATCCATTAATGAACAACTAATTCCTCTTAATTTCAATGAAGATAAAAATTTGATCTGTTGTTTAATTTTCACATCTGGTAATCTAGTCAATGACTAATTGTACAAATTTACAGACGCCGACCTTTGACATTTCATTCAAAAGACTGAATTGTTGTATTCAAAAGATTTAAACATTAAACCCTTTATCTTATTTATTTCATTAATTTCATTCACAATCCTCAAATGCTCAACATTATTATCAATATTTTAAAGAACACCGAACATTTTATTCTGAATAAAAAAAATCCATTAATGAACAACTAATTCCTCTTAATTTCAATGAAGATAAAAATTTGATCTGTTGTTTAATTTTCACATCTGGTAATCTACTCAATGACTAATTGTACAAATTTACAGACGCCGACCTTTGACATTTCATTCAAAAGACTGATTTTGTTGTATTCAAAAGCCTTAAACATTAAGCCGTTTATCTTATTTGTTTCAATAATGGTTGTATTCGTTTTATGATGGTAGTTCAAGCAGTGCGTAATACCGACTGATAAATAAGCAAGAGCACGGGTCATTGTCCAGTGGCAGACGAGATTTGCGTTAAACGAGCCGTACAACGACTGTATGACAAACTCGTCGTGCTGAGCTCTAGGATAGCGAGTCGTAATGCTTTTTTTCTTCATAACAGCGATTTTTTTTTTTTCATTCGATTCAAATTAAATTTTTATACGCATTTTAGGATGAATTTTCCCCTTCCCATTTTACCTCGCACTATTGTTTGTGCGTTTCGGTAAAATGCACTTGTCCATCAATTTTTAATTACTGAATATTCATGAAAATAAGGAGATGATGCAAATTTTAATCCAACTCAGATAAATTGCATGCAGAATATTACATTCAGACAACTTTTATCGTCGCATTTCGTGGGGGAGAGGGACGATTTAACACATGGGCGAAATGTTCTGCATGAGTTTTATTCGGGGGATTTGAAAGTGAGACGATGGCCAATACAACCGGTTGGATATCCATACATCCTCGTGCTTTCGGTATTTATTTAAAATTACAAATTGTACTCATGAATAATTTTTTTTTCTGAATTCTCTTGGCATTATGGCTCAATGAGATGGTTTTATCCGGGCGATACACTCGTGTTATCTCGTGAAAAATATCGAAGCCATTTGCATTTATTTAACATGTGGGGGAAATTTCAGTTAAATATCTAAACTTTTGGAAGCAGAGGGAATTTACTCTTAGGTGAGGGAATTCAATTTCAAATTTCACTGAAAATTGCATGGAATCCCAAATTTTCCGGAGAAGGACGATAATTCGCCGATACAATTGAATTTTTTTAATTGTTATTATTTTTTATGGAATAATTCCGTTGATTTTTTTATCCAGTTAAAAATTTTGAATAACGAAATTCTCAAAATTCCGGGGGAAATCTTCAGAATCTTAAGATTTTTATCTAAAATTTCGGTGAAAAGGTGAATTGATTCTCAGGTGAGCGAATTGAATTTCAAAATTCAGTGGAATTGCAAATATTTTGGAAGCAGAGACCAATGAATTTTCATGATTTTGATTAATCTCATGAAATAATTGAGCTGAAATTTACATTTTCCATCAACTTTTCCATAAAATTGAAAATTTTACCATTTTAATTATTCAGATATCCAAAGCAATTCCAAATTTTTGAAAAATAAGAAGCCAAGAATTTTCCAATGCACTGATTATTCATCTTCATGGAATAATTGAACTGAAATTAACATTTTCCATTGATTTATTACGGAACTTTCAATCCAAAAAATTTTACCAGTGCAATTTTTCAGATTTTCATCTGAAATTTTGTTATCACTCTCTTTGTATTGTTCTCCCGCCGATATTTTTAATTGAAATCGACCATTTATCACCTTGCAACCAACATTTTACTCATTAACCTCGCGATTTTTACCTTTTACTTCTTAAAACTCTCTCACAAAGTCGCCAGTGAGAACCGGTTACCCCTGTCGGAAGCTCTCTCGTGAAACCCACATGCTTTCATTCCACCTCTCCATGTAAAACCCATATCCATGACCATTAAATCGATGAAAAGAAAAAAAACACGTCCATATGAAATTGACTCGACCTCGGAGCAATGTATGTGGAACACTCTGTCTCAATTCGTAAGTACAATAATCGAGCCGACATCGGGAAAATATTTTTTCATCCACAATTTATGTACAGATGGTACATACAGTTTATAGTAATTGCCAGGAGCAAGGTGAATCACTCTCGTTGCAGCTCTCAATTCCACGTAACACGAGTTGAATAATAATTCACATTATCATCGATAAAAAATTGCTTTTTTATTGAATATAAAATCATCTCTTTCGACAAAAAATTGAATTGTGGTACATATTTATGAGTAATTGTTGTTTAAGTCGTTGAATGTAACCAATTGAAGCGTGTTTAAATAGTTTGAATAAATGAAATGCATTGGATATAACTGATGTATTTTGCATTGGTTTCTGGGGAATCGATAAGGTGTGACGACATAAATAAGTATCATATGATTGATTTTAATGTCTCGTGTAATTTCGTGAGTAGATTTTTAAAGGCCGTGACTATTCGCACCATTGCGTGAATCACTCCCGTACACTCCATACACTCCACGCATGCGTGAAGTTTGTGTGTTTCACGCAGCCGAATTTTCATACTGCTGTGTATTTCACGCAGTTGAAGTTTCATACTACTGTGTGTTTCACGCAGTTG